>NC_056562.1:38543892-38782896 GCF_013358625.1 Macadamia integrifolia | reverse complement strand
GTAAAGACTGGTTTTCAATAAGCCACTACTACATGTCTACATCCATTTCATTAGGAATTGATGATCTTTTAACAATATCTTGTAGGGGGTGTCTAGTCCAAAATTCTTAACAATTGGTTTAGGGTTGCAAGAATATCATTTTATCATCGACACACTCAGGTGCAAAGTACCCAAGATTCTCCTTGTTTTGATTCAATATTGTATTCTAAATGTATGTATATGGGACCCCATTAGAATGCGATGTAAAACCCTAAACAGCCTTAACACGTAGAACTACGGAGGTGTAGGGAAGAGATGGGATACCTGATAGAAGGCATAAGCAAGAGCTCTTTCCCTTCTAAACGCGGCTTCATTTTTGTGCTGAGAGATCTCTTTGTTCATCACGGTCTCCAAGCTCTGTTTCCTTGCGTCCCACCTGCTTTCCCTCTCAGACTTATCGTTCGCAGGCCGATATGGGCTCTGGTTCTTCAATCTTCGTCGTTGGTGCTCTTGATCTTCTTCTTCTTCTTCTCTATTCTCCCTCATCTTCTGCACCTTCTCCTGGGCTAATTGAACCCTTCGGGCTCTTACTCTGGCTTGAGCACTTACCAAGGCTTGCATGCACTTCATGGTCAACCTGGCTTGCTTCCTCACATTGTGACCCCGCACTAGAGCCTGTAGCCTCACCAATCCCTTCAATGCTCTCAAAGCACGTCGGGCCTATACCAAAACCACAATTTCATTAGCATATTAAAGAATAGAGACATGAAAACTGAGAGAAAGTTAGTGTTTAATTACTAGGTAGCCTCTGTAGAAGGATTGGATGAGGATGGCAGCTTTGTCTTCCTTGGACTGACGGCCATAACCTGCCAATCGGACGACTCTGGCTGCTGCTTGGGCAGCTGCAACTGCAGCTTCCGCTGCTGCAGCGGTGGCGACGGCTACAGCAATTGCGTGATTTCTGTCTTCGGCGGTCACCGGAGAATGTTCTGATGGAGGGCTTTCATCATTTGTAGTATCAGGAGAAGTTTCGACTGGAAAATTCTCAAATGATACTGTATCTGGTGTCTCTGCAGGTTGACATTTCTCCACCGCATTCTGTTTCTGCAAAAAATCCCAATTATAGTCCAACAATTAATAATTAATCCGAACTAAGAAATAGTAAGCACCCATTTCTCCATTATATTATACAATTGTTTAGTATTAAGTTTCTAATATAAGTTATCATTAACTCTTGCATTAGTATGGGGAAGGGTATTTTAAACTATGTATAACAGGTGGAAGTTTAATGATAACAAAGAATTCCATTCATATAACAACAACAACAACATTAAAGCCTTATTCCAATTTAATGGGGTCGGCCACATAGATCCAAGCAAAGACAAGGAAGAAGAAAGGTAAAAGATAGAGGAAACATATTACAAAGAACGTTAACAAAATAGAACATGGCTATAGGGGTCCACCACCTAGATCTTAATCATCCAGTTCGCTCTATTCGAGATCATACTCAGGACTAGGCATAATCTATTCATATCTTTCCTTAGAACATCTCCTATGCCCATTCATATAATCCTGAATATTAATATTTTAATTCCAAACATTTGAAATAGATTTGGAGGATCGTTGTCAAGTGCTATCATTGGCCCACTTTGTTAGATTTATTTATTTATTTATTATTATTATCATTATTATTTGTAATGAGGTTTAACATTTTCTTACGTTATGGATTTTGTTGAGGCATGTTCATAGTTGTTTAAAATCGGAATGGCAAAAAAAAAACATTTTTTAGTGCTACATGTTTAAAATGGCTCTAAATTTGAGTGAGGTTTTGAGTGAGGTGAAAAAAAAAAAAAAAAAAACATTTTTCTTCACTTGTGGCTGAATGATGGGACAGTTCATATGTGACCCCATCAGTCCCCCCTGTATGGGGTTGTGATGGATCATATTCATATTCACCGTTGCCTCGGGAAAACTTGATAGAAGATAAAAAGGCAAAACAGTTTAAGAAAAAAAAAAGTGAAAACAAAAAATAGGGGGGATTTCAACATATAGTTTTGAGAAATATAAGAAAAAAAATGTAATATACACAAATTGTGAGACTAGTTCATGTTTTATTTATTAAATATTAGTATTTGATGTGTGGTCCGTGGATTACAAGATTACATAATATTAATTTATTTTTAGAAATGCAAATTTTTTATTAAAAAAATAAGTTTAAAAAATTACATTTTTGCTGTATTTTTTGGGACATTTTTTCCCGTTTCATTCATATCAATTGAGAGTGCGGGAGAAAAGTAAAAATAAAAAATAAACGATGTTTTTACCTTCAACTCCCCACCTGGGCCACCCCATCCCAATCCATTGACATATCATCTAAGTGTTCATGGTGAGTTTTATGACTCCAGACCCCAGTCCAAATCCATTGATGATTCAATAAAAATGGTGTCTCTGCCTGGTTTTATAAGTTCAAGACTAAACCGCAATTTCAGTTACATACAGTCACACCTAATCCAAGATCTGTTAAATTGTTTTATTATTCCTTGGTTAAATACCTAAATTAAAACTATCCTTACCAATTAGATGACAAAGCTAGCAAAAGCTGCGCTTAATTTGCAGAAGAAGAAGAAGAGATTCAATTCGATCCATAATAGTTAAGAGATTGAATACCTTATTAATGTCCAAATCTTTATGAGACGACTTGAATACTTTCTTTACCGTCGTGAACCAGCTTCCCTTCTTTCCCATTCCTCTAACTGGAACAAACCGATGGATTCCTGGTTGTGATCAGCTTATTGAGACCTAAGATCTATAAATCTGAATCGAACAATCAAAACAAATATGATCCTAAGAAGAAGAAGAAGAAGAAGAAGATAAAAAAGAAGCAGCTTAATCAATCGGAAGAAAAATCTCCATTGCATACCTGTGAGCACACAGATGACAAATGAATGTGTTTGTGTTTTTGTCTGAGAGAGAAAGATGAGTGAAAGAGAAGGGAAGTGGGGGAGGTGTGGGTTAGCAGATAGTAACTGCATAGCCGCGCAGTCACCGTTGGCATTTATCGTTGTCACGAGGGGGCTACGACGACGACGAGGATGACGACTCATACTGTCATAGTCGCATATGACCCTATTAGTCTACTCTACTAGGCGACAGTTGGGCCTGGCTTCATCCGTCGGTCGTTACAATTGTGTGACCGCTCCATCCTTGAGCCTTACCATCTGTTGTGTTCTTTGCCGTCGCTTCTTCTATTATTGTCAATTACGCCCTCTTCCCCAGTATTTTTTTCTATAATTTCCACCAAGTATAGGGAAAGGGGTGTAATTTTCTCTTTTTTAATTTCTCTCTCTCATTGCCACTCGTCAATGGTTAGCCTAGTGAATGCTAGTTAGGCCAACGGTCACCTATTCCTATATATATATCAATCTACATACGTTTGCATATTTCAGGATTGGATTCTACAACTTCTTTCCAAGGCATTGCGACTCTTCAAGTAAAAGCTGCCATGAACCACTAGGCGAAGCTAATGTTCATACGTTACTATTTCGTCCTTCATCCACATTCCTTACTAGAGTAGAGAATCACAAATCTAAAATACAATATTAGAGATCGACTGATATATATCAACATTGGTCCAATCTGATACCAATACTAAGTTGACAAGCATCAGTCAATAAGGTACAACTATGATTAATTTTTGGGAAATTACATTATTACTCACTATTGAGTTTTCTTTTACAAAATTATCCCTCTAAAGTTTCAGTTAACAAAAATATCCAAAATCATGTTTAAGTTTACAAAACTATCCACTCAATGTTTCAGTTAAAAAAAACACCCAAAATCAGGTTTTGTGTTTATAAAACTATTCACTCAGTTTTAATTATCAAAAATACCTAATTGTGTATGGAAAATGAAGGTGAATCATTGTTTTGGGTAGTTTTGTAAATTCAAACCTAATTTTGGGTTGGTTGGGCAGTTTCATAGACAAAATCTTGATTTTGAGTATTTTTTTTACTTAAAACATCGAGTGGGTAATTATGTAATATTTCCTTAATTTTTCAACAAAAAAGGATTGATTCTTTTGATGATATGGCTAGGCCGATCCAAATCCAATTCCCCCATTTTAATCCCTATGAGTTAATATATTTTGGACTATTTTACCTTTTGTTCATATCGTACCATTGATCCGGTATCAATCAGGCATCGATATCAGACCCATACTCAATTCCTAAACCATGTATGGTTATGATATACCAATGAGGTTGGTAGTCTAGTGATGAAAATACCCTCAACCCATCCGGAAGCTCTACTTGCCGTATGGGGGTTTGTCCTGGGAACTATGATCACTACCATGAAGCACCTTTTTTTCATTACCAAAAAAAAAAAAAAGTATAATTATGATATAATATTTTGAAACATTTATTTACTTGAATTGTTTGGTGGACAAAAATTCTTTAGTTATTACTTCTGTTGGAAGTGAGAGAGGCAGAGAAAAAGATAGGTGGTGAGGAGCACCTCACATCGTTTAAAATCACATCCTCCTCTTGCTTGAAACATTATTTGACTCATAACAAATTTTGACCAACACGTGATGAAACAATATGACACAACAAAAGAAGTATAATAACAAAGAAGAATAAATAGGGGTTTTAAATGGTCCAGCCTATATAAGTCTGTAAGTCCCAATCCAATTAAGCATGGGCTCGATTGATGTCCTTGATGGGCTTCAGCTGTTTGAAGCCAATAACCAAGAATCCAACAAGCTCTCTCTTTCCCTTTTCCCTTTCCTCCGGTTAGAATTTAGAATAGGGATGTTAAATATGGACGGGTACCGATAAACCGAACTGAAATGGTAGTTAGAATGGGACCGAACCATAAATAATTGGTTTGGTTTTCGTTTTAAAGTATGATAATTTGTTCGGCTTATCTTAGAAGTTGGTTCCAAATATTCTTAATCAATTTTGGTTTGGAAAATTTTGGATTGATTAATGATTGGTTTGGTTAATATTTAAATTTTCATTACTTCTTGAACCGAACCAAAATTAAACCGATGAACCAATACCAAACCAATTTACACCCTATAACGTAGAACCAATAATTCAAATAAAATACAAAACCAATCATTGGTGGAACCCATGTTCCACCTATCTCATTGGTGGGCCATAGTGGCCCTTAGGTAACCTAGTAAGCCATTTAAAACAACTATGGACCATGGGCTGGGCCCCTTACGTTCTTTTTTATAAAATGAATTACGATATTTTTCCATTTTGAGGAAAGGTGAGATGAGATCAAAAAACACGGCTCTGGTCCTCGTACGAGAATCATTTTTGTATGGTGCTTGATCTACACTTGAGATCCACTTGATTTTTCTCTTCTTATAATAGATTGAGAGATTGAGTGGATTCCAACTATGGATCAGATACCATACGAGAATGATTCTCTTATGATGACCTGATCCAAACTCGAGATCAAATAGATCCAAGTTGCCTCTTCCTTCAACAACCAAACAACAAAAAGTTAACAAAAACATAAATAGTTAAGAAGAACATGTGAACTGTAAGCAACAATATTAATGAATGTATGGGTATGATTCATGACTCATGACTCATGGGTGTGGTCCATCATCTTATCTTCTTTAATGGAGGTATCTCAACTACTTCTTTGTAATAGTGAGATACCTGAATGTCCTAATCTAATTCTAATCTTAACTATTTCTGATATTAATATGTTTTTTTATATATAATTATATACTTATTTCTTATATTTAATTAAGGACTTATATCTATCCCTATCTTATAAATATAAAAAGTAAAGCTTAATATAATGTAAATGAACATAACAATTTAAGACTGAATTAAGGGCGGCCAAACCACGGTTTCATATTATAAACCGAAGAGAAGTACGATATATCGAAGATGCCAGCAGATGCAGTTGATAGTAAAGGTATCAATCGTGGACTAGGACCAAAAGTTGAAACCGCCCAATGACCAACGGTTTGAGGTTATCCCAATTAACTGACCATATTGGACCAATATAATCAAAATTTAGGACCAAGCTGATTAGGGGGCAAAAAGAGGGGTTTAAATCTATGGTTTTACATTTTACATTTCCATTTTTCATGTTATATAAAGTTCATGGGCCAGGCTTAATGTTGTTTTATTTTTTTTTTCCTAACAAGCAACCCTTGAAACTGCCCAGTTCTACAACCCTGGTTACACGTAGCCACACTTAACATTTGTAACAGATCAGTTGCAAGGAGACTCGAATTGGAGAAGTCTCTTAACACAGCACCTATAAAAGTGGAGCTACACTCGGAGTGTACTATTGTTACTATATAATCATACATGGTTCATGAGTCCACAAGATGGTTTCAAATCTAGGTATTGTCTCGGTTGTATCGATCGTGTCGTATCAGTATTGGTTGAGATAGATCTTCGAACCCTGACCAATACAGATTGATTACCCGTATCGTTTCAAGGGTAAAACAGTAAAAAAATATAAACTTTTTTTAAAAAGCAAGAGGTAAAAATGATCAGCACGCATCAATTGGACAGAGACCGATATCGATACCAATGCCGAAGTCTAAATCCAAGGTCCACAGTCCTTAATTAGAATGTCAACTCATAAGAACAGGATTGAGTTAGTAACCACCTCACCCAATTAAATCGTCCTACACATTTTAACTCTGTTTTCACATTTCTTATAACCCATGTGCAGGCGGTAAGGATGGTAGTTTGAAGGGTTTGGTTGGGAGATGTCTAACCATCACATCTCATTCTCACCCATAGTTAGCAAATTCGGATTCGGGAATTATTTGAGCAGAGAATTATTTGAAATAATTTGATTGGTTAATTTAAGGATTCGATCAAAAAAAGATCAAAAAACCGAACAAAATAAAAATCGGAGTTGGATTCGAGAATTATTCGATTAAAAAAATAAAAGTCGGACAAAAAATTCAGATATTATTTTTATAGTTTATTATATATTTTTTATTTATCAAGTTATTAACTTGATTTGTATACTTAGAAAGAGCAAATTACTTTATACAATAAAGTAAAAAACTTTGAAAAAATTGTTATTGAGCGATTGAAGCAATGGTTATTGTAATCCAATTTATACTCATGAAATAGATTAGGCTCCAAAACAGTGAAAGCAAGATTACAACTACAATAAAACAAATAAAAAAATTGATCACAAAAAAATTTCACTATCCTTTTGCTTGGGTTCGCAAGACTCATATTGCACTAAGACGCACTAATTTTTCAAAATTAAAGCAACAATATAAAAGAAGATTGATCAATACGGCGATATGAATTTGTCCTGGTCCCCTGGAATCTCAAATTATCCATCAAGACTTGATATCTCCCCTATCTTAGGATGAACTGATGAAGTTATGGTAAAGAAATGAAACAAAAAGTAGATTCGTACGATTGTTACAGAAGAATTAGGTGGAGAAAAACTATGGGAAGAAGAAGGCGAAAATTTGGGGGAGAAGAAGATGAAAAAAAAAAAAAAAAAATATTTCGGTGGTGGGTACTGTGGGTTTCATATATGACGTTTTGTTTGTTTTTTGTTTTTGTTTTTGTTTTTGTTTTTGTTTTTGTTTTTTTTTTTTTAATATTGTTTAAGTGGACCGAATAATTCGGTTTAATTCGATTCGGCCCGAATTATTAGCGTTTTAAATTCAAATTAGTAAAAAGCACGTTTTTTACTGAAATTTATTTTTAATTCGGATTCGGTCAGAATTTTTTATTTAATTCGGAAAACTTCTCTTCGGCTGAATAATTCGCGAATTATTCGGCCGAATTGTTAACTAGGTTCTCACCCAACCAAATGGGATTCATTTAGTCACCCAAAGTTCTAAGTGATGTGAGGATTTTTAATGATCCAATATATCATCTATGTTTCATAGTGCTATAAATCGTAAGAATAGGGTACCAATGAGGTGTGATAAAATATAATCGTATACAGAAGGGCAAAGATCATTTCATATGAAGACGAGATAAAAAAGAGGTGCTAGTCTACCCTACCCTGGCAGCTTAGAGAACTTTTTCTCTTAAAAACGAAAAGTATCCTTAAGCTACCAACAGGCAATAGAGGCTACGCCAACAACTCCCTCTCTCTTCTCTGGATACTCTTTCTCCTTTTGCACCCCATTAATGAACAATAATTTAATTTCGATCGGATGTGATTGGATTTGGATTTTCCCTGTCCAAATATGGATACAAATGCAAATCGAATTCAAATTTCTTCTTTTCATTTACAGCCCTCATTTGTGTAACCCAAAACATTCTCCTAGGACCTCTCTTCATTTGTTTGTGCCCTTTGATTGAATCCTTATAAAGTCCCAATAGATCGTCGAAGGGATGTATCTAACTACCTCATAGAGAGCATCCACAAGACACTGAATTTGTCTAAAAATGGATGCATTCTTTTACTTTCTCTCATGACAGTTCACCTACTCCGGTTTCATTGGAGAAAATTGAGAGGTCACAAACCCCAACAAATACAATTTGCTCTCAATCCATGTATCTAAGCTGCCTTAACTCTTTTCCTCATTCTCTAGAACCTGTCTAAACTTCAAGAACCATCAAAATCATTATTTATTATTATTGATTATCTATTTAGATCGAACAATTGTTCTCCAGTTAATTTGGATCTAGATATTGTCTGATGGGATACAGATACCCTTAAATAAATACAGATGTGAATCGAATTTGTATTTTCAACTATCCGTTTACATCCCTAGGGGTTTTCCATACCAATAGCCTAGAGAACTCTCTCCTAAACCGAAAAATAGTGTTCATTGAAAATTACGCGTGACTCGCAAATCGCAATATGTATTTTACTGTTCTAATAAATTCAGTGATTTAATGGTTTTGTTTAGATGCAAGGGAAATGCAAATATTTTCCTGAGAAGTGAAATATATTTTACAATAAAATTAATTTTGATGTTTGATTGTAAGGAAAATGCAAAATTTTCCTTTTTTAAGTGAAATATATTATGAAGAAATGCAAATATTTCCCTTTACTTCACTCCCCTTCCCCACTTCCCTTACAACCATGGTTTCAAGTATTGGTCTCGTATTAGATCAGTATTGGCTGAGATTGATCCCTGATCCCTGACTAATCTGGATCTGTTATTCATATCGTTTTCGGAGTAAAATAGTAAAAAATTAGTACTTTTTAGAAAAAATAAGGTCAAAACCGATTGATACCACTGATCCGATCTAATCTAAATTGATATCAGCAGATACCGATACCGATACCAATACCAATACCATCCCCTAAATCCTTGCTTGCAACGAAGGGAGACTAGGGATGTGCTCCGCTCTTAGGTACAACAACTATTCTGTTGGATCCTTAATCTTCTGGTAAGCAGGCAAAGGCCCAACAATTTCTCAATGTTTGGGGCCTAGCCCATAGGCTATCCGGATCTATTGGGCCAACCAAAGTTATATCATGCTTCCATTTCGAAGCCCTCTTATTGCAGTTTACCCTCTTATATTTTCTTCTTTTGAATAATACAACAAAAATATCATATAAAATCTATTAAATAAATAAATAAATATGATAATTGGGATCAAGGATAGAGACTTTGGTTAAAATAAAGTTATGCATGATCTATCCTAGGTGCCCAAAGCACAAAACGAGAATGGGAATGAAAGTTCAAAATCGTCAAAGTAAAGAATATTTTAAAGTCGAAAGCGACTTGTTAAACTATTCCTTTTATCTTTATTTTTAGTTTTTATTTTTTTTCTAGGTAAACCCACGGTGGGGAAAGATCTATTAGGCCTCATTGGGCAAAAACTAGATTTTATTCTTAAGAATATCCCTTGGGAAAAGAAGACTTCCATAACCTAGATTTAGAGGCTTTAGGAGATTTACAAAGTTTAATGAAAATCGCATACCTACATGCAAGGTTCAAATATGTACAATTGATCATGCGATCGCTCTAAGCTGATTCTGATTCAATTGGAATCAATCTCAACCCTAAAAATCTAGCATTGATTGACCATTTTAGATTTGAAAGTATCAATCTGATTCCAACTCTTAGAACCATGTGTACATGGCAATATTAGCATATACTATCTAAATATCATCTCATTTGATCTCACTTGGCGTGGTGGGAAATCCTCTCCCAAAATCTTATTAGGGCAAAGGAACTTTGTTTGTCCCAATGGAAAAATAATACATTGTGTTCATCCACTTAATTTTGTTAATTGATCGTTGATCACGTGAAAGAGTGATGTGGCAATTATAATCATTGAGTATTTATAAAATTATCTAAATAAGCCGCATGACAATTTCAACCTCCTCATTGAATCATTTTTCTTGATATCTACTCTTTTGTATGTTCATGCACTCCTCATAGTCGTGTGCTTATAGTATAGTTTCGGATTTATTCATGTTTTATTTTGCCACATGACTAAACTCCAAAATGGCTGAAAGTTGACCTCTAAGTAAACTGCTTTAAGATCTGCTTGTCAAGTCTTTTACCCAAAAAAAAAATTTACTTGCCAAGAAATATTTAAGCCCACATGATTTGCCTCATGGCAGATCTTGGTGCCTTCTCACCCGATCTTGTGTGTGGGTTGCTTTTTAATTACTAAAACTATCCATAATCCAATTAAGATCTTGGTGCCATCTCACTCGATTTTGAATGTGGGTTGCTTTTTAATCACCAAAACCATCCATAGTCTGATTACTATCCATAGCTTATTTGTGGGTTTATATTCTCTGAGCTGGCAGGGTATAGAGAGAGAGTGGTCATAGCTTACAGCCTTACATTGTCATAGCTTATGCCACTGGATTTAGTTCATCTTCTGAGTGTCCATCACCTAAGTCTTGCTTATAGCTACTTGGGCTAGCACCACGTGTCCAAGCAAGGATCCAACGGTTAGTGACATCTCACTTTTCGTGCCTCTATAAGTGCCTCGTTCGTCGTGCCTTATTTCAAAGCATTGGATATTCACCTGAACACATGGCGTTTGCCTAAATGACTATAGGTCGACTTGGGTGATGGACACTCGGGAATAAAACCGAATCCTATGCCCCTAGCTCAGAGACCCTTTTTTTTTTGGTCTCTTCTTCCTCTTTTTTTTTTTTTTTTTTTTTTTTTTTTTTTAATTTTTGTATAAACAAATTAAAACAATTGATTCAACCAATGATGTTATTGGGAAGATAAGATATCCAGAGGATATGTAATACTTTTTACCCACCCTATCTACATGATAAAAAATACCCTTAAATATTCTTTTCTCCAATATGATACGGTTAGGTGACTTAGTTAGGTCCCCACTAGTGTTGAGAGCGATGGTGATGATCAATCTTCTTGGGATTTCCAGCTCCAATGTTTTCTCACCTTTGAAATAATCTTTTTAGGAGGAACTCACCGGGTGTTTTCTGCTGGTATGAAATGTACACTCCCCGAAGAGAAAACAGTCCGCATTTAAAATAAGAGATGGAGGTTATTGAATGTCCATTCAGGTGGGGCAAGTTACATGAGCACTTTTAAGTTATCATTATCATGTGAAGAACATTGTGGGTTAAATTTTAATAGGTAAGGACCACCAAACCCCATCCATATGTAGAACTTAAGTCTAAATGGACTCTTGGCATATGGCACAATATGATAGTCAAAGTAGTAATGAAAAGGAGGATCGCTATCCTCCTATGGATAGGAAAGTAGCCATCAAGGAACCCCAAGCTATGCTTCAAACTCTCACGTTTAATTAATATATTTTTATTTTATTAAACAAAAAAAAAGAAAGAAAGAAAGAAAGAAAGATTGATTGCTTCTAAGTTTATTGGTGTCAAATCGGAATCGAAACTGAAAATCAAATCAAGTTCCAAACCAAATACCTTGAATCGAATCCAACCCATTATAATATGGTTAAATCCTGGATCTGAAATAAGTATTTATAATTCGATTCGGTCCGAATTTGGATTTATGCTAAGAACCCTCGAATCTAACCGAAATCGGACCAAATAACATAATGTCACTTTTTCCTCTTTAACTAAAAATTTATCGTAACTAATATGGAAACCCGACATAATTAATCACCTAAATGATAAATCATCTTATAGAGTTACAATAATAGTCCAACTGTAAAACCCTCTTTTTATTTAGTTTTTGTTGCCTTAGGACTCATGAACCATGAGTTCAATAATCTACTTAATTGTGTATTTTAAAGTTTGAAGTGTTTTGTTCTTCCTCTTCTCACAGTTGGCATAGCAGCAAATCTTTGTCTTAAACAGAATTACAGAGGCTGAAAACATCCCTTCTTCCTTTTCTCATGATTTTTCGATGGTCAATCGGTCGATTCTTCTCAACAACATTACAACATGTCGATTTTTCATCTCCTACAACATTGCACTTGTTTGATTTTCAATCTCCAATAGTGTTGCAACTTTTCTTATGAAATTTCTTATGTTTCTGATGTCTATGTTTTTTCTTGAAACGGAACTTGCAAAATTATTTTATTTATCTATAGATATAATGTTGTGACTCATCCAATCTGCCACATTGTAGATAATTGGGAGTTTGAGGCAAATCTCAATGGGCCATCGAGCTAGGGACCTTCGCCCTTATTTATTGCTTGTTCCTGAATAGGAACCAGAATCGGACCAAAACCGGATAGGTCAGGTACAAGTACCAATTTTCAGAACCAAGACAAGACTTGGTCTGGTTCTGAATCACACTAACAATCCTCATAACCGAAACTGAAATCGAACCTAATACCTAGTTCCGGACCTATTAACATCCTTAGCTAAGTTGTGGCCACTTCACCAACAAGATGACTAATGAGAATGCAGACAGGGACATCCAACAAGATATAATTTTAAAATTTTATGAGAGTCTAGCGGTCATTTCACCTTTCCTTTGTTAGGGTGTAGGCATCATGCAACTTGTTAGTTTTCTTTTTTCTTAAAAAATGCAAAATAATTCAACTGTTCAAAATACACAAGGAAAATCTAATACAAGATGGATGTTTTGATTGAGTTACAGCTTGAAATTTGACATGTACAAATGTATCAAATTATCATTCTTGTGATTAAATTACAATTTCTTTTGTAACTTACCTTAGTTGAACAAGCACCATGTGCCAGTTTTGGCTTAAACTAGAGTGAAAATATTCTCTAAGCCGCACTCTTTTTTTTTAACTAATTAGGAAACCTCGAACTTGCCTGAGTTTAAAGTTCAGGCTTGAGGTAAACCTCGATTTTACGAAGCATCCCCACCATCTCTAATGCTTCATTCGTGGGGACCATCAACCTAAACACATCATTCTAAATTGCCGTGTTCTCTCTCTCCCTCTCATAAAATGACCTCATTGTCCTCTATAAATGAAACCATTTTATCATGCCTTATTAGTGCATTCTTCTGTGTTCTACTGCTATGATAGTGTTTGGATACCAAAAAATATTTAAAAAAAAAAAATCTGAAAAAATGAACTCACGCGGAGACACGAGCCGTGTCCGCCACGAATCCACATGAACAAAGCGCGTACAAAAGAACTATAGATACGGGACGTAACCAACTATCCGAGAGAAATTAGGGACAATCATGGGATGGTAAAGGTCAAAAAAACATGGTGGGGGAATGGTGTCAAAAGTTGGCCTCTTTTACAAAAAAAAAAAAGAAAAGAAAAGAAAAGTCAAAAGTTGGCCTCCATAGGCCTAGAGACTAGCCCCAATTGATTATTAAATGTTTTAGGCTTACATGCACGGCCTGTGCGGTGGATCAGATATTTTTTTATTTAAGCGTTTATAATTCAAGTAAACCATTTATGATTCGTATAAGGATCATTTATAGTCCGATTAAATATTAATTATTTAAATCATAGATTAGTAATCAATTCATTCAATAAAAACATATCCATAAATCTGGCCTACGATTATTAGGCCCAATCAAAACCAATTAATTGGCACACCTAGTGTCAATTTAGAACCCAAATCTAAATTGATTCATTAGAATTAAATTGAATTAAATTGAAAATTTTGAATTGATTTGATTTTAAAAGTTATTCATTATGTTTGATTCAATTTCATATTTAAATCAAATATAATTGAACCAATTTAATTTAGTTTGAACCGTATTATATTTTTAGATTGGATTTTTGAGTTTAAGATTTAGGGTTTTGTTCCTTAACCTAGTAGAAGAGTAGGGTGAGGAGTATAATGGAAGGACCAGGTTTTAGCGTGTAGGATGTTAAAACTCAAAAGTAGAGAGAGAGAGGGTGGGGAAACGAACGTCACGGGGGTATATATATATATATATAGAGAGAGAGAGAGAGAAGGATAGGTATGCCATCGATATCAAGTATACTAGCAGATAACACCAATAGGAACACATGATGGAGTACCATTCAGGAAGGATATGAGGGTTATTTCAAAAAAAAAAAAAAAAAAGATAGACACAATAGGTGCTAGCATACTTGATATCGACAATATACCTAACTTTTTCCCATATATATATATATATATTTTCAAAAATTTCCATCTGAACTTCTCAACACACACGCCGAACACGTTATAGCGACTTTAAAGGCCCATATTATTAAATGCGGTTCACGTTGTTTTCCACCCCCCACCTGCCCACCACCTCCCCCTTCACGTTAACATCACGTGCTCTTCACAAGCTTTACTTGAGCCTATAACTTCCGTTTCCATCGAGGAACCAATCTCTCAGTCACCGTCACCGTCACCGTCAGTCATTACTTCAATTTGAGATTTTAAGTAACAACACAACTCTTCTCGGACTTAAATCCTAAATACTCAATTCTGATAGGCTGTAAACGTGAAACGAGACGAGATGAGAAGTCGCAATAAAGGAAACAACGTGTGTGATATTTATGGCCACGTGTCCTCGCAAGACGGGATAACGAGCCTTCCTTCCTGGTTTTCAATAAAGCAGCTCGGGAAGCGTGATACATAGAAGAGCACGAACCGGCTGATTCCTTAAATTATTACTAAAAATGGAAATAAAAATTAGGTGATGTTGTGGGTCATGTTAACAATGATTCATTTAAAAATAATAATAAATAATAAATAAATAGAATTGAAGTGAACCTCGTTTAGGAGGATCTAACAGTCTGATCTGTTCTACCAAAAAAAACAAAACAGTCCAATCTGTACTGGCGGTGGTTAGGGGTTTAGATTCCATTTTATTTTATTTCAACATTTTGGACTGTGGAGTGTCGAGGCCGTAATCCTCCATTATATTCCAAAAGTTACCCTTCTTCCAAGCCCCTTCATGGTTTCAAAAATAAAAACTGGATTGATAGAATCACACCAATTTCTGTTGATATTAACAATTTTTATCTGATTCTAATTGATTCATATCTGAAACAGAAATAGAAAATTTATTTGTCACTTCAAGAGTTACAAAACCCTAACCAACTCTCACTCTTTATTATCATCTCGTTGTGAGAATCTTCTTAGACATCGAAAAAGTACATACCTAAAACCTTGACCACGCAGCCTGGCAGCGATCTTTGTATCTTATTGTTTCTATTGTTTATTACAGCTTCGATCTCCGTGGGCGAACACAATGCGGTGAGCGCAAATATAGAAACAACTGCGCGTGAATTGAGCACGTGAACTTGGGGGAGGGTAACTTTTGCAATAAAGCTGCTACGTTTTACATAGTTTCCGTACCACGTGGCGTTACTTTATTTGGTTTGGGGATGGGATCGAAGCATATAGCAACAGGGGGAAGGAGGAGGAAAGTGGTTGATGGGTGGGCCCTTTTTGTTCCTTTATCCATTTTCGATTGGGATTCTGAACCAAATCCCACAAATATCCAAATATGATCTTAATCCGTGAAAAGGTTCGTGTCTCCCTCTCTCTCACTCTCTTTGTGTGGTCTACAAGAACATGCAATGACAACCAAGAAGCGATCACGCTCTCCCTAGTTAGTAGGTTTTTTGCAGTTCCCACTCTCCAATTGCACATGGAAATTTGGTCTTGTTTCATCACGTTTCTTATCTTTGGATCACAAAATGAGTGAGATACTTTTTCCTAAATCTCTGTTTGTTTCTTCGGCTAAAATAAGATCTAACAGTGAACCCCTCCAATTGGGACCATGGTTCGAGCTAGTTGTGTCAATCAACTCAATCCCAAGTCGACATCGATTCAATCTGATTGTTAAAGATCAACTCAATTCGCACTAATTATTAAACATGTCGGACTCATATTTGGCCAGTTTATAAACAAATATTACACGGTGCAAAGGTAAGCCCAACGAGCATCCAATCAGTTCAACTTGTTTACAATCCCGATTTGACTTGATACGTTTAGCCTGATCATTTATATGTATATTTTGATTTTTTTTTTAATTATTGTTGATGATTTAATAAAATATATTAGAGTTTCTTAAATCTATGACAATTAAAGATTGTTTAAGGATTTATTAGTACATTACATCTTTTAAGGGTCGATTATATCCCGATTAGAAAAAACTTGGTTAAACCTAGATTTTGATTGAGCCTGACACAAGACACAAGGAAATAGGCCCACCAGGCCCGATCGATTGACACCCATAGTAGTTTGAGCTTTTGAGGTATTAGTTTTCAATCGACCGTATCAACGTAACGGTACAAATCAAGGGTAAAAAGGTAAAAAAAAAATGATTTATCGATACATGCCAATTCAGATCAACATTAATAATGACTGATACTGTGACCTTAAACCATGAATGGATCCATGAATTTAGTTCATGGTATCAGTGGTGATATTAGTTGAATTAACATCAATATGTATTGACTGCATCGGGTTTTATTGGTATCAATTCTAAATCAAAATAATATTTTCATAAAAAGGAAAAATATCACGTCTGTCTCATATTGATCAATCTATATTGGTATGTATGGATAATGGTCACAGTGGATATCAAAATGAATTAGCTAATGTAGCCAATTCAACAGTAAATCCTAAATTCGTGGTTGGGTCATCCACATACAAGGTTTTACAAACCAATTTGGTTGGAATCAGCTCCGGCTGATCCTGATTTTGGCTAACCCCCCCTTTTCCAAAAATAGGGTTTAGACATATTTAGGTTGATTTTCATTGATACCTGATTGATCTAAATTCAGTTCAATTTCAAATCAATCAATACTAATCCGGATCTCGATTCTGGGTTTTTAGACCATGCCTATGTATGTAGCATTAGATGGGTGACACCTAATTTCATCACATGATAAGTTAGATATGGTATTTACATGCGGTGTACAAATTGGGAAAAATATAATTGGTAGAAGAAAACTTATTCCTTTCAACGCGGTGAACTTGTAGTTATTGGGATACATAATTCTGTCAATCATGCAGTGAAGAAGGAGAAGAAGAAATCTACAATTTTGTTCTAACTCCGAGAAACAAAATAGAAATTTCATTATTGAAAAAAAGAAAAATAGAAGGTAATACATGAGGGTGTATACCATAGGACCTTAATATGAAAAAAAAAAAAAAAAAAAGAGAAGAATAAGAAGAAGAAATCTACAATTTTGTTCTAACTCCGAGAAATAATATCGAGATTTCATTCCTGAAAAAAAAAGAAAAAAAAGAAAAAAAAAAATAGAAGGTGTAGTAATACATGAGGGGGTATACCATACGACTTTAATATGAGATTTGATAGCTTGACAATTTAGAATAGCATTTCGACATCCAATCGTTGGAATGCCTACCTCATCCTTCCTTATAACACAAAAATAATTTTCCCCACAAGTATTTTACATCAATTTTTTTTTCCCCCTTCTATGTTTAGAATTCTATCCACAATGGAAGGAATATCATGAAAAGATAAAACCACCTTACTCCGTCCGAGTTAAGGAAAAAGCTAGGCTAGTTAGGGATGTCAAACGGTCGGTTCAATAATCATGAATTCTCGTTCAAATAATTTTTTTTATGTATATATTGGCTAAGACCAAAATTAAATTGTCAATGTATTCAATGTAAAATAACCAATTTAAGTCAATAACCATCGATCTGTAGGCCTTTTTTATGAACAAATAAAAAGTGTAAAGAAAAAGGAGGGAGTAGTTTCCTACCCAGTAACGAAGTGTGTTCTAGCACCTCCTGCTATATTTCCTTTTTATTTTCTTTGGAGACAGAGAGGCCATTTCATGTACCAATGAAAGAGATAGAGAATCCATAGGTGCTACCTTACCATCCCTTTTCGATACCAATAATTGTTCGAAAAAGATAAATATTACATTTTTATTGATTTATTGTATATTTGTGTTTTTTTTTCTTCTTTTCCCTCGATTTCGATACAAATGGTCAGTTTCAATCAATTTCATTGGTAGGTCTGGTTGGCTCAGACCTCTTTTTCATTTCACACTGTTGACAAATTCAACTATTTTCCCAACTTGAATCTCGCTTAACACATGCATTCCTATCTCCAATCGAGACTAATTGCCTGTTTTATCCACTTTTAAATTCATGTAAAAATTGGTAATACCACTTTGTCAAAGAATTTTGAGTTTCCACAACTTTAGGAGAGGATTTCACAATTCACAGATTGAATATTTTCAAGTGAGAAATCCGCTTTACTAATTGATTAAGAAAACAAATCCATAAACCAATCTCTCAAATTTCTAAAAGTCAAAATTAACCAAATCGATAAGGAATTCGATGAACCAGTTTCAATGGGTTAATCGGGTCGATGAGATTTAAACACTTACAGTGGCTTAGATTGGCTGGGTTCAACTAATCAAAGGCTAAATCCAATAATAAATCATCAACTTATAAAATTAACTAACTTAATCAGGAGGCTAATCAGGTGGCTAATCAGCTAAGATCTCCTCTCCTCTCCCCTCCACGTTTTGTGACTTGTGAGGTGAGGATTTCGGTATCAAGGGTAGCTAAACCTCGCGCACGGCGCACCCACACCCCCTGCAAAACACCTCTCTCTCTCTCTCTCGCGTCCAAACCCTTTTGATCCTGAGGGATTAATGGGCATTGTAGGCTCTCTTTCACACTCTCGCGTCTGCTGAATCACGGACCAAACACGAGCCAAAGAAGGGCGAGAGAGAGAGAGAGAGAGAGAGAGAGAGAGAGAGTACAGAAAATTGATCTTTTTTCGGTTGTGGATGTTTGTTTATCACCCGTCGCTTCAGTTTCCGGAAGTCGAACCAAAAGCTGCAAATTTTCTCCCCCCCTTTGGAGCATTTCAATCCCATTCGCCCAAACCGGTGTGTATGTTCTTCTATCAATTTCGATTTTGTTATAGCTGTTTCTTTTCGCCCCACTTTGCTTTGTCTGTGTTTTAATTTCTCTATCTAGGCCGACAAGAGTTCCTGAGATCTAGAAGTTCAGAAATCGTTCCTGTTTGTCTGTAAAAGGGAAACAAACATCGGATGCATGTTGGTTTCCTTCATTGGGTTTTTTTGATTTCTTGTTGGGTTCTGTTGAATATGTTTGGTGTGAGATCTGGGTTTGAAGTTTTAGGTTGTGGGTAGGATTTTTTTTTTCTTTTGTTTAGGGTTGAGAAATTTCTTCTGGTTTTTTGTTGCATGTTGGTTCTAAAATCTCAGCTTGTCTTGTGAAAATATTTATTTTTCCTTTCTTCTTTATTATCCCTCTCTTCCTTTTTCTCTTTCCCCTCTTTTTGCCGCCTGGGGAAGGGTACGGGAAGAGATGAAGATGGAAATTGGAATGGGTGATGGGTTTTGGAACGATGAGGATAAGGCCATGGTCTTCGCTGTCATGGGTGCTCGAGCCTTCGATTACTTGACTTCAAGCACAGTATCTTCTGAAGGACTGTTATCTGCGGTTGGGAGCGGGGGTAATTTGCATAACAAGCTTTCCGAGCTCGTTGAGGCTCCCAACTCGTCCAATTTTAGTTGGAACTATGCGATCTTTTGGCAGATTTCCAGGTCCAAGTCGGGGGAGTTGGTTCTGGGTTGGGGAGATGGGTGTTGCAGAGAGCCCAAGGAAGGGGAGGAATCCGAAGCTAACCGGTTACAGAAACCTCGATTCCAGGATGAGACCCAGCAGAAGATGAGGAAGAGGGTCCTCCAGAAGCTCCATACATTCTTCGGTGGATCCGACGAGGACAGCTATGCATTTGGACTGGACAGGGTCACAGACACAGAGATGTTCTTCCTCGCGTCCATGTACTTCTCCTTTCCTCAGGGCGAAGGTGCCCCTGGCAAGGCTTTCCGATCGGGGAAGCACCTTTGGCTCTCAGATGCGCTGAAATCGCCTACTGATTACTGCATCCGATCCCTCCTTGCGAGGTCTGCCGGGATACAGACAGTTGTTCTCATTCCAACCGAAACTGGGGTTGCTGAGTTGGGATCCGTGAGATCCATACCTGAGAGTTTAGAGGTGTTGCAGACTGTTCGATCCATGTTTGGCTCAAGTTCGACGCCAATTCAGGTGATGCCCATAGCGGCCTTGCCACCACCATCTGAGAAGAAAGACGATAATGGCAAGGCCTCTGGTTTTGGATTTGGGGAGCGGACAGATGAATATCCGAAGATTTTTGGGCAGGATCTGAACCCTGGTCGGTCTCAGGTTAATGATAAGCTCCTTGTGGCAAAGGTAGAAGAAAGGCCTTGGGATGCGTATCCCAACGGAAATAGGCTTCCATTTGCAAATACCAGGAAGGGTCTTCATGGTTTGAGTTGGACACCTCTCAAACACGGGCCAACCACACAGGTTTTCAGTTCTCAAAACCCTGTGAATAATCAGAAGTTTGGTGGTAGTATCATGACGATCAGCAATGATGCAGATACTGCCCATCGATCATTTGGTCATAGTAATGGAGTCAGGGAGGACCCTCGGCTGAATCCATTTCAGGTGCAGAAACAGGCACAGGCACAGAGGCAAATTGATTTCGGAGGGGCAACTTCAAGGGCCTCAGTGATGGCACGGCCAGGTAGCATTGAATCAGAGCACTCAGATGTTGAGGCGTCATGTAGGGAAGATCGTTCAGGCCCCGTTGACGAGCGGAGACCTAGGAAAAGGGGACGGAAGCCTGCAAATGGAAGAGAGGAACCACTCAATCATGTCGAGGCAGAACGGCAGCGGCGAGAAAAGCTTAACCAACGGTTCTATGCATTGAGGGCTGTAGTGCCCAACATCTCAAAGATGGACAAAGCATCCTTGCTTGGAGATGCCATCACTTACATCACTGAGCTTCAGAAGAAGCTCAAGGACATGGAATCAGAGAGAGACAAATTTTCTAACCCGCCCACGGAGATGGGGGCTTCGGAAGAGAATTCGACAGAGGTTCGGATGCAATCACCTGACATTGACATTCAGTCTGTCCATGATGAGGTTATCGTGAGGGTGA
The DNA here is from genome assembly GCF_013358625.1 of Macadamia integrifolia. Classification (NCBI taxonomy): domain Eukaryota; kingdom Viridiplantae; phylum Streptophyta; class Magnoliopsida; order Proteales; family Proteaceae; genus Macadamia; species Macadamia integrifolia. The sequence goes on along the minus strand of NC_056562.1, from coordinate 38,761,616 downwards.
GCTGCCCATTGAATTCACATCCTGTATCAAGAGTCATCCATGTGTTTAAGGAGGCACAAATCACGGTCTTGGAATCAAACATCTCTGCAGGAAATGATACTGTTTTTCATACATTTGTAGTCAAATCTCAAGGATCAGAACAGCTGACAAAGGACAAGTTAGTTGCCGCATTCTCTGGTGAACCCAATACCTTGTAGCATTCTTCTCAAGTTGGATAGATATTTGGATTTGATCCCCCTTAGTTTTTAGACTTAGTTTGTAGAATGGAGAACCCATTGGAAGTAGATTTCTTTTTACAAAGTTCTTATATACAGGAAGGGAAGTATAGTGAACTGGTGTTACTATCCGATGGTTGTTTTTAATATACAAATCAACCGTGCCTTCAGTATTAATAGATATATTCATTTCATTTTGCCAACTGGGGAGCAAGATTTGCAGGCTAATATGTAAGTTGACACAATCTCTACCATTATTTCTTTGATTTGTTTTCCATAGAGCTCTACTTATTCTCTTATGTTTTTACTTGATTAGAAGTTTTCAATCCTCTACTATTGTTATTTGATTATAAAGCTCAAAGAGACGTTTGGATCCATTATACTTTTCTAATCTTCAGTTCCTCTTTCTTTTCCCCTCTTTTTTGCTTTTGTGGTCTCACAGGCACTGTATTAAACTCTACTCAAATGGAGGAAGACAGATTTATGGATTTTGATAAGGTTGAATTTGTTTATTTAGCATAGGAGTCTTAAGACTCTTCTTCAGTGACAAACAACTAGAAAGAGTCTTAACTGGTGAGGCTTATTGTTTCTCCAGCTGTGAGAATTAGAAACTTAAATTTTGTAAATCTGCTGAGATTTGATATAAGAAAATGTAGATAAACGTTTACATATGCATCAAATTTAAGAAAACTTTAGTGGGTTTTTTCTTATTTAAATCATCTGTTAGTTTGCTTTGATGTTATTTGCCTTGTTAGCAGCTTGACACGAGGATTGAGAATGATAGGATCTTAGCTGGATCATAAGGTGAGGGTGTCTATGGCCTTAACAACTCCCACCAAGTTCCTTATGGAACGGATGTGGGATCAACCCTCCATATGACTGATATGGGATCATAACAGCGAAGAAGCTGAGCTTCGTATAATCGTTTTCCTTGTGTCAATTTGTGGGTAGGTGGGTGGTTCATTGTGTCGGTAGCTGTATAGGGCATCAAATATGATAAAGTCAGTTATGGCTTAAAATGGTATTTCCAAATATGGCAAGGCTTAACCCCGAATGGATGGATATGATCCACACATTCTGTAGCTTTTGAGGTTTTCTATAGGTGTCAATGTGGGGTCAAAACCATTGTGTTATCAAAATCAGTGGTCACTGATTATATCTGTGGAGGTACCTTACTGAGTCGATTTTGATGTTGAAGAAGCTAGTAAAAAGTTATTGTAGGGCTAGAATTTTTCTGTGATTCTCAGCTCGGTTTATCCTTTTATCTATTCTAATGACTTGAAGAATACAGAGGGGGGATCAGTGTCAAACTATCACCCTTTTCCTCTCTTGAGGGACATCTTTTAAATGGGTGGATTAGAAACTCATTCCCCGAGTATTCGAACATTTTCTTTGAGTGGTCCAAAAGAAAATGACTGGTCGAAAAACTGGTACAGAGAAAAAGGTTTATAGAGGAATCTTTTTAATGAATCCTTCCAAAGTGATGAATCCGTCCACACTATTCTATCTCGTGAGCTCTTTGGGTGCTTCTGTTTGTTCACTGGGACCCATTTATTCTGATGATACTCGTTTCCTTTCCTTTGTCCATGTTCGCAAGCATAAGTATTTTATATATTTTTTTAATGAAAAAATAAACGGAAAAGGCAGCGTGACCCTTATGCCTAGATGTAAACCGAGGTGAAATGATCGTCTCATTGACTCATCTTTCATAAAAGGTAAAAATCCCATTCTTGTTGATGCTTTTACATATACTTTCATTGGTCCATGTGTTGGTGTAAGGGTCAACTGTTTTTCACCATACCTTTTTTTCTTTTTAAGAACTAAAGGTGGGAACCAAGAAGGCATGATTCAAAGAAAATTGCCCTTGTATAGGTTCAAGTAAGCAGAATCAACAATGGGATTGGCTTCGGCCAGAAATGAACTGAAATTAACTTAAACCCTAGAAACCCTTTCTAGAGCGGCCTATTTGGATTGTAAGAATTCAGATCAGATTCCATCAATTCAAACCCTGGTCGATGGCGAGCTTGAAGTAGGATTTGGAAGGTACTTCACAATGAATTTTCTAATGCAATATGAATTATGAACAATTGGGTTTTGCTTCACAATATCCTGTGGTACCTGAATCGGGTCCAGCCAATTCTGATCCGATTCAGTTCAAGATTGGGCGGAATCAGTTGGAAATTGATCGGATTCTACTTGAACCGTAAAAACCAATGTGGATCGGCCGCTCTGAAACAGCGAAAATTAGGATCAAGGGTCACTGATATTGGCACCTCTAAGGGAACCAACCTCACCTCATGGGTGGTAATGATCATTTGCACTAATTTCTTCCCCTTAACACCAGAAACCTTCAGTATTAGCTTTTTAATGAATGTGATGAATTCTTTTGTCCATTGGGGTAATTAAATTATCTTTGTCTGATGATCTGCTTTCTTCATTCCATAAAAGAAACACAGTATAGTAATGGTACATTTTGTTGATTCCCAGACACAATCATCCCAGCTTTTCCCTTTAAATCTTTCTTTCTATAAAGGTAGGTGTTTGAGGTATCACCAAGTGTTCTTGAACAGAGTAGCAATGGCAGATTTTCTTCATTCCCAGACACAATCTTCCTAGCCTTTCCCTTTAAACATGTTCTTTCTTTCTATAAAGGTTGGTGTTTTGAGGTTTTCTGAGGTATCTCTTGAACATAAATCTAAAAAGGAGAAGGTACGAAAAGGACTTCACCACCTTAATAAGATAGTTTTAGTTGTCCTAGGTTAGTTAAATAAGTTGATAAGATCAGACATCTTTTTTTGCATGGAGAAGTAGAGATTTTATCTAGGAATTGGGTTCGCTAAGAGACCCTTAAATCATTCTTTTATTTTTCCATTTATTTTTTTATATAACCCTATCCCTTTAATGTGAAGTCAAAAACATGAGCATCTAACGTGATACACAATCAAACTATTGCACTAATGCGTTTCAACCTTAAATAAGCAACGACTTTACTCTACTACCCCGTCAAGAACACCCCCTTTACCACATTATAATTTTTTTTATATAACCTTATTCGAATTGTTTATTTTCATATTATAATTGTTTATTTTCTTAAATTTATTACACAATATTATATATAATTCTGCTAAAAAAAAAGGGGGTTGGAGGAGATCGAAAGATGTCTCAAAATTAAGCTTTGGTTTGGATCATTATTAGATATAATCTGGGTAAATTTGGATTTGATCTATTTACTTATTGCCTTATTTCTTAATATATAGTTATCATTAGGGGTGCAAGTTTGGCCCTAACGGTCCGGACCCACCCTTGGTCCATCCTGATCCCGAACAAGTACTGACCCAAAATTTTTGACCCTAAGGGTCGGCTCGACCCTGAAATTTCTGACCCTGAGTTAGGGTCAAGGCGGGTAAGGGTTGATGTCATTGGCCTGCCTTGAACCCTGCCCTGATTTTTGTCCTTAATGTTAACCCTGGTTGTGACCCTAATGTTAACCCTGAATTTAACCTAATTTTATAGATTGTTTGCTTTATTATGATAATCTCTTCGTTTATCATGATAAATAATTGAAATTTTTTGGATTATTTGCTTTCTTAGAATGATCTCCTTTTTGTTTACCATAATAGTTGGAGTTATTTGTATTGTTTGAATGTTTGCTTTAGGATGTTCTCCTCATGACAAGTAATTTGTAATTTGTATTTTTTATCTCTTCTTTATTATGAATATTTTTTATTTTTAAGTTATTTTATATTTTGCAGGATTAGGGTCAGGGTCAGGGTCATCTCGGCCCAACCCTGAAAAATCAAGGCCAATCAGGGCAGGTAAGGATTGGACTGAACCCTAAAGGGTAGGGTCAGGGTTGAAGTTTTGTGGCCCTAACTAAGGGTTAGGGAGGGTTTGGGTCCAATTAAGAGGACTCAAGGTGGACTAGGGTTTTAAGAAATCCAACCCAACCCGACCCTATTGCACCCCTAGTTATCATGATTGGATAGGATCAAATCTTAGATGATGAGTCATTTTCAAATTGGGTTCAGATTAAAATCTAATATATTAACAACCTTGGGATCTACATTTTCACAAAATTTTATCTTTATTTTATTTTTCATGTTACAAGGAGTCTAGTCAATAAATTCAGTCATATACTTCGAGGCCTTCTCCGTTTATCCTTTTCGTTTTTAATGCTCAAGTGACAAGCGAGGTGATTATGAAAAAGACATTTGAGTTTGAAAACATTAAAATTAAATTTAAAAGGATTATAGCCACAAGGTTGATTCAATGTGTTAGTAAAGGTCGTAGTAGTGTGGTATTGGGATCAAATCTTGCCTTCAGTAGAATAAGGGATTTTTATTCCCCTCTCCTCCGAGAAAAAAATGTATAAATAAAATAAAATAAAAATCCATAAAAGAACATGACTTAATTGAATAAATTTAATTTTTGAAAGAAGGTTTTCTCTGAGCAAGAGACATAAAAGAACACACCAATGTAGTTCTCTAATATATAAAGATAGAATACCGGTCGTTCAGTTGATTCTAACTGGTTAAGACTTGTGGTGATAGTTAACTCCAAAGGGTAATCCTTTAGGCTATGTTTGGTAGCCAAGAGAAGAAAAGAAAAGAAAAGAAAAGAAAAATGTACATTTTTTATACTTTTTTCCTTGGGTTAAGAATTTTTCTTTGCACTTGATATGTCTTCATCCAAGAGAAGATTCTCCTTTTTAAATTCAAAGTTCCCCTTAGGAATTGTGAAATTTTTTTTTGCTCCTCCAAAAATTTTCTTGCCAAAAATATAAGAAAACATGAGAAAATATGAAAACATAATAAGACAAAAATAAATAATTACACAATGATTTCTTATGTGTCTCTCTCTCTCTTAAAATTCAATTTTTTTTGAATTTTTTTCTTTTCTTCTCTTGATAACCAAACATACATACTCTTTTTATTTTTCCACCATTTCTTCTCTTTTCTTTTCTTTTCTAGATTCTTTTTTCTTTTCTTTTCTTCTCTTAGATACCAAACATAGCCTTTGAGTAAAGAATCATTTATTATTAAAAGAACTAAGGATCTACATGTTGCTTTCTTATATTAGCATCATACATGCCGAGTCAATTGCAAAGAGTGGAAAAATATACTTAATAAGAGAGAAGGGGACCGAATAGAAGGAATAAGGAAGAGAGAGGAGAGACTATGAAAGGGAAGTCACATTCTTATAGGTCTAGTTTATTTTTCCTGGTGAGTAAAGAATCATTTATTAGTTCACCTGGGCATACACTTGTGTGTGGACTGGTCCTTAGGTAACCGTTCAAACCAATTGCTTCAAACCCATATAACAATGCTCAGAATTGAGCAGACCCAGTTTCATGGCCCGACCATAATTCAACTAGACCTCTCTACCTCTTATAGTCTTACATTCGAAACTGTATCACCACTCTTTGGTGCACTCCCCTATCCTGCTTACTCAAAGAGCCCTCTCCTTCTATGTTTTTTGCTAGAATAAGATTTTTTTTTTTAAATTGACCAGAGACCCTCTCTTTCTATCTCTCTCGACTCCACATGAAATAACTTTTCTACCCTTATGTTAAAAAAATACTTCATCACTTTTCATTTATGCACTCTCCTATGTCACTTGTTTAGAGAACCCTCTCGCTAGGGGTGCAAGTTTGGCCGAACAAACCTGAATCCGCCTAAACCGGCCCTGAGCTTGGCAAGGCATGGGCTGGGCTTTTCAACCAACGAGCTGGGCCAGGCAAAGATTTTCAGGCCTGGGGTAACATCATACTTATGGTTTAAAAAACAAAGCCAACCGGCTTGCTTGGCCATGAAATTGCAAAAACAGGGGCTAACAGAGGTAATCAGGGCCGGGATGGGTTGGGCTCGGCCTGGGCTTAGATATTCCGGCCTGACTAGACACAGCTATCATTGAATTGGTATCGTTTCAACCATCAACCATTCAAAAGTTTTAATTAGTGTTCTACTGTTCTGGACTGGCATTAGCAAATCTTACCGTTCCACCTACCAAATGTTCAAATTAAACTATCTGCTCCAACCTAACATTTTAAATTGGATTACCTTCAATTTGAGTGGTCACAAGTCACAACTCACAAGCAACTTTGACCCAACTAACTCCTGTCACTACTATTACTGGTATGCCTTCAATATTTGATACCATACCGATTTATTGGTTGAATTGGTTCGTATAGGGGCCAGTTCAAAACCGACCCATTAAGGAATTTTTTGTCACAATTCGTTTTTTTTTTTTATCGGCCTAGTCACAATTTTTATTAGGTTTGGTTTGGTTTGGTTTTTGGGTCACGTTCAGTTGGTTTGGCTTACTTTTTCAGTTGGTTTGGCTTACTTTTGATAAGGGTTCGGTTCAATCCAAACTAAAACCAATAATTTTTGGTTGGTCTGACCGATTCCAACTGCACTTTCATACCCTTAGGTTTGTATTAATCAGATTCAAATAAAATAAAAAATAACTTTATGGTTTAAAAAGGAGAAAACCTGAGCACACCGTCATGTGTCATCCTCTCTCCTCCTTTGGAAAAGACTCTTTTGCCATTATGTGTTCAGCCTTGATTGTTGCATATCGTTTGTTATCGAAAGTTGACATCATAGCCAACCCTCTCCCTTAAAAAATAAAATTACCGTATTAACCTATTCATCGATATATACTATATTGGTATTAGGCTCCGACGTATTGATACATATTAATAAATACGATTCTAATACTTATGAACAGTGGTTGGAACACTCCAAAGCAATGCATCGACCCATCTATGAGTTAATTTTCTTGTTATCTATATAAAGTCAAATTATATGGCACAGACTTTCCATTCAATAGTTCATCACCTTATACCTAGGGGTGTCAATTCCTAAATCGAACCGGTAAAATCGGTCGAATCGAACCGATAACAACACGGACTGGACCAAACTGAACCAAAGCCTTATTGGTTCGGTTTGGTTTGGAGTATTGCAACCCCAAAACCAAATCGAACCGCACTGGAAACCGGATGAACCAGAAACCAAACCAAAATAGGCTCAAAACCCGAACCGAAACTGAAACCAAACCGGTAAGAAACCGAAACACTCCAAAATTCATTAAAAATTAAGTCTAAATGGAATAGTCCAAGTGATAAGGAAAAAGTGTATTCAATGTACGAAGCTTCAACCATTGTGGGGGTCTAGGGAGGATCATAATGCAAGCAATCTTAACCCTATTTTGCGGAAGAAAGTGTTTCCTGAAAGAGTCAACATCTAAAAATTATTGTGATGCATAAATATAGATGGAAAAGTAAGCGACTGAATTTGAGTTCGAAATTTAACATGTGATTAATCTCAATTTTTTTTTTTTTTTACCATACCAAAACCGACTCAGCCTGGACCGAAACCAAGCCGGACCGACCGATTGACACCCCTAGTTATACCCTTTTGTCCCCTCTCCTCTCCTTAATAACATGCAAATATGTGGAGACAAACTTTAAAGGAGTGCCAGCTCTTTGAACAGCAAGGGAGTCCAACTATACAAGCCAACCTCTTCCTGTCTTAAAACTTCAGCTTTTAATGCAAATTTAATATATTTTGGATGTGGAATCTCTACTTTGTGTGGAGTAGAGAATTATCTATCCTATACAGATATATTCTTTCACATGACAGGCATGCCAGACATGGTTTAAATTTTGTAGATAGATAGACCCATGAGGTCTCTTGCTTTGGAGTCAAGTTTAAGTCTAAATGGAATAGTCCAAGTGATAAGGAAAAAGGGTATTCAATGTACGAAGCTTCAACCATTGTTGGGGTCTAGGGAGGATCATAATGCAAGCAATCTTAACCCTATTTTGCGGAAGAAAGTGTTTCCTAAAAGAGTCAACATCTAAAAATTATTGGGATGCATAGACATAGATGGAAAAGTATACGACTGAATTTGAGTTTGAAATTTAACATGTGATTAATCTCAATTTTTTTTTTTTTAATATATCCAATGGCCGGAATTTCTATTTCACTACTCCACATAACATAAGTAGGTATCTGGAGTAGATAATTCTCCATTATGTGCAAACTATAAAGTATAAGCCCTTTTACCTTTCTATGAAATCATGAGAGGTAAAGTGCCAACTAGGGTCAGGGACCCTGCTGCTAAGCCTGCTATGGGTGAGGTCTTGGAATCTAATCAGCTGCCCTTCACGGGGGAGGGGGTCCATACTAAAAAGGGTGAGTGGCTTTTTAGAATAGAATAGTGGCAATTATAGGCATCTCTCGGTGGTTTTGTGAGAACCCAAGTGCAATATTATATATCCATTCCATCATTTAGTAACTTGTTTGCACCCAAAAAAATAGTCATACAAGGGAAAGAATAAAAAGGTTCTTGGATATATACATACCTCATCACCGTCCAGCCAACATGTTTTTATCATTTGTTGGTCTTATGAAAGCGTTGCATGTCATTGGGGTTTTGGCCTAAGGGCTATGATCACTGTTATAAAGTGTCACTTTTTTTTCTTACAAAACATATATATAATGCATGTTTAAAAAAAAACAAAATTGGAGACTCTAAAGCACATGATCTATGATTTGATGAACATGACACCATGTGCATATTTGGTCAAGCTTATCAAGCATTAATTTGCATAAGTTTCAAAAACTAAAAAGCAAGGAGGTAGATCTGGTAGAATGTGTATTGTTTGTAATAATTTCTGTCTCGATCTCGAGGAGCCAAGAAGCTAGAGGGGGAAGCTTATGGGGTTCTTAGACTAGGGGTAGTAAAGATTCCAAACTGATACATCTAGTTTGCCCCACATCCTAAAAATTAGCTTCTAAAAGTCAAAAAAAGTTTTCCAAAACATGAATTTCAACAACTATATGAAAACTTGTCTATAGGGACAATCTTCTCTCACAAACTATAGGTAGAAAGTAGAAGAAAAAAAAAATTTTTTGAAAACAAGGACCATCTTCGTTTGCAATTAAAAAAACCCAATAGACATTCATGTCATATATGATTATGGATTAATTTTTAGACCCTTCTCCAGCTACAAATATAATATTTATAAAACTATTTTAAAATCATATCTACTTATGGACCTAAGATTAATGAAAATATGAGAGAAAGGTAATCATTATGGTGAGGCAAAACAAATGGTCCTTTAGATTCAATTCGTGGCATATCTAGGTGATTCACTATATATACACTAGTCAAAATGACCAAATTATCCTTCCATCTTCATGTTTGTAAGTTTTTTTTTTTAATGAAAAAAGAATTTTGTCCGACAATGTCCAGATCTGGTACAACTAATAAAACATTAAATCAGTGAAGAGGTATTTAAATCAGATTTTAACCATTGCATTGGTATCAATACACGTGTCACCTCCTGAAGGTGGTATTTCACGGAATTGTACGAAATCGGAATTGCAGGCGATTTTTTTCCATGAAATGATCATCCCACCTCTCCCTTTAGATGTCCATACACGTGTTCTCATTGATCTACTCTAGCATTGGGTCCATGTTGGCTCACGCACACACAAGAAGCTGATTTTTTCTTTCAATCTTTGAGCATAGAAAGAAAGTCAGGTTCACATGGTGAAGCTGATTTGTTTGTTTTTTTACTCTTAAAGCTCTATCCATATGTGGGATTGGATGGATATGAGATAAATATGGAATCACGGACTGTGCATCTATACTCACGGACTGGTCATGTTTTGTGTATCTGCTCAGACAAAACAAGAATGGTCTGTAGATAAATGTTCGTGTGTTTGTGTATATGTTTTTTTTTTTTTCATCTGCCCCTCTACTGTTATTATTGCTATGATATTGGTATCTGAACAGTACCATATCAGGTATTGGTGATACCGATACATGTTGGCCGATACAGTTGATACAATACTGAAACTTTGAAGTGGAATAGAACCCCATTTGGAGAAGTCAAAACCACTCAAGCCTTGTCACTAAAGGTATTAATTTCAAATCGAAATCGAATACCGAATCCAAAATCGAGCCAAATTAACCGATCGAATCAAACCAAATTAATTCGGTTCAAATTCGGTTTGAGTATGTGAGTATGGACCTCAGTTCGGCTCCACTTCGGTTTAGGGTGTAAGAATCATCTGTTTGAACCAAAACCGAACCAAATTGCTCTTAAAACAAAAAAAATGAAAAAAACCCTAGTATCGTTAAGAGAGATTTTTCAGGTGATAAGTATTTTTTTGCAAATTTATCATCACATATTTACATGCTAAGACAATTTTGGAGTTAGTAATGGCCATAAGGCCCATAACTTGAGCCCATTATGGTCTTTGGTCTATCACAGTCATGGTCCAAAAGTGGAATCTTTTTCATAACCGAATTAAAATTGAGGCACAAAACCAAATTAAAACTGCATATTGATATGTATTGATCGACTATATCAGGTTGGATTAGATATTTTACACCCCAACCCCCCCCCCCCCAACCAAAAAACAAAAAAAAAATTAATACCATCGATTTTTTTACCATTTCACCCTCTAACGATACTAATACCAATAACCCATGTTGGTATCGATGACCTTAATCCATATTGCTACCTTGGCTTTCTTCGGGCTTTATCCGGGACTTGAATAGGTCCATTTTGAATGGAATTGGCTGAAATCAATTGGGAATCAACCCTAAATTGCCAAAATCCTAGACTTTAGACAAGAATCGATTGAGCCGGATTAACCAAAATTGAGATCCGCTGACAATCCTGATTTTTAAAACCATTGCGTTTATCATCATATCTGTAAAATTGGGGCTGAGTTTTTACCCCAATGGCAGACTTTAAGACAACTGGGGTCTAATGTAGGTTAGTAGTTTGTAATAGTGTGGCCCAGTCGCCCCTTGTTGGCCCCTCTTGGTCCCCTACTTGGCACCTAATGGGTCCCTATTTACCCCGGTGTGGCCAGTGGGTCCCTATCTACCCTGGCGTGGGTCTTGCATAATAAATAACTAAATAAATCTGCAAAACCAAGTGGAAGATGAGTACATCTACAATGAATGTTAATTGTTAATGTTATGTATATGTACTATAGTAGTTTTTTATTTTTTATTTTATTGGGGTGAAATGTACTATAGCAGTTAACTAAAATAATGATGGAGACCTTGGGACTGCGATTAATTAATGCCAATTGGTCTTGGGACAGTCACTGTTCGCTAATTGATGTTTTCCAACGGTCTAATTGGACAATAAGCTAGGGAGTTTAAATTTTGAAAAAGAGAGGTGAGAGATGCTAACTATATTAATTATGAACCTTCCTAGTTACTACTTACTAGTTCTCCACGGGCCCCTAATGGTCTGATAGTGATCCTGTGACTTCAATGAGAGATTCTCTCTGCCTTGAAAGTTATAAGAGAAACTGAGAGGAACCCAATGAAGGAATAAGGCTGAGGAGCCATAGTGTCTGTCACTTGTGTCTGTAATGGGAAACTGTTCTAACAAAGGAGCAACTGGAAGAAGTACTAATGGTGATCATCTCATCCGAATCATGACGGATTCCGGTGGGATAATGGAGTTAGAAGGGCCTCTTCAAGTCAGAAACATCCTTGATGACTACCCGGGGTACGGTGTTTTCCGGCGGGATCAGGTGTCTTCGCCGTTATTCCACCATGATCAGCTTCTCAATGGTCAATCATACTATCTTCTTCCACTAAAAAAGGAGTCTATGACTGAGGAGATGGGCTTGGGCTTGGGCATGGACATGGACATGGACACGAAGGTGGCAAGTGAAGGTAAAACCCCGAGACTATCATCGGTAGGAACAGCGACCACCACCACCACCATGGGTGGCAGGCCAGCCGTGCAAGTCTTGCCGTCGCCGGGTAAAGGTGTTTGGAGAGTGAAACTGGTGATTGATACTAAGGAACTTGAGGAGATATTATCTGAGCAGGTGAACACAGAGGCATTGATTGAGAAGATGAGAAGTGCTGCTAGCTCAGCCAATGCCACACCAAAGAGAAGCAAGAGTCCTTGGGGTTTGGCTAGAAGACCACCCATCCTTTCTAATGTGTGTAAGTTGTCCATGGAAGACCACAAGTAGAGCATAGAATAGCATAGCTAGCCCAACAGTTAATGGGCTTCTGTTGTTCTGTATATAGTTAATTGAACACTATTGTCTTATCATATGATAACTCTTGGCAAGCTTTTCGACAACCAATTGAGTGACTACTTTTTCTTTCTCTCTTCTTCTTCTTCTTCTTCTTTTTTTTTAAATTTATTTTTTTCGGTTGATATGAGGTGTTTGGTGGGTCATCTATAATATGTTCATCCAATGGTTGCAGTTTCCACAGTTCATTAACCTTCATAATTTTGTTTAGAGGTAAGACTAGTAAAGCAACCATCGTATCAAACCTAGGTGATTTATTTTCTGCAATTCTATCAGAAGTGGGGAGGGGGAGAGAAGTGAATGCTGGACTGATCCACATAGGCTCCCTTGGTCTGGTGTGCCCTAATATCTGTCATGTAGTAAATTAGGTGGACCCACTTTAGGAATAAGATGAAGTTATAGAAAAGGGTGAGAGTCTGGAGTGTCCCATAAGGACAGAAGGGAGGTATCATTCACATGGTAAAGATGTGAGAGATAATGACGTCATGCTGATCTTTTTCCTAAAATTGAAATTAAGAGGGTTTTTCATCTCCCTAGGTTAGGAGAGTCCGTGTTCGGGGTATCACTATTCCATCTGCTATTACCAAAACCATTATCCGTGGTGATGCGGTGAATATCGGATGATCGAGAGGATCTTAGGGTGTGTGTTCAAATGCTCTCAGTTATCTGTTCCTTACCACACCGCCATACTCACTACAAAGAATAATCATATGATTTCGTATGATCACCTAATCGTATGAGTTGACTTTCAAAATCAGTCTCATCTTAACAACAATTGTCTAGCGAGTTGGTGAGTTGTGGTGTGAAAAAAACCATGCTCACTAGGAGGTCTCTAGTTCGAGTGTCCTAGCTGTTACCTACTTCCCTCCTTACCTACAAAAAAAAAAAGGATAATTTACAACGCCATCCATTGGAGAATGCCAATATTAGAGAGACACCCCTTCTCTTTCACCAAATTAGACATCGATCCATTGTCGTCAGTCAGCGTTACAGAATATACCAAAAATGCTAACATCAACAATTCATATTGTTCCTAAATACTATTTTGCCCTTAAAACTAGGGAAATACCGAAATTTCCCTTAATGGTTGTATTCTCAAAATCGATTGAACAATGAAATTCACAACTCACGATCGTGTGAGTCACTGAGTTGGAGAAGAAGATCCCTTATACCTGATTGATCGGCGACTGCAACCCCTTCCAATGAAGACGCCAAACCTTCTCCCTCACCTCCTCTTCTCCACCGCCGCCACCGCCTCTGCCTCCATGTCCGCCACCAGAGCCTGGCATGCCACAGACAGATCCAACCTCATTGATCCAAATACCGACGATGGAGACTTGCATGGGCTCTTCAATGGACTTACTGGCGGTGAAATCATATCGATCTCTAGACCTTGGTTCTTGATTCTACACCGGAGGTTCGAAAGCTGAGTTTTCTAGATTGCCGCCGTTGACACCACTCCTCCACCACGCTGACACCGCTCCCCTTATCTATTTCTCAAGTTCCCTAATATGGCCAATCGCGTGAGTCACTGAGTTAGAGAAGAAGATCCCTTATACCTGATCGATTGGCGACTACAACCCCTTCCGGTGAAGGCACCAAACCTTTTCCCTCACCTCCTCCTTCTCCACCGCCACCGCCTCCTCTACCTCCATGTCTGCCACCAGAGTCTAGCATGCCATCGACAAATCCAGCCTCATTGATCCAAATACTGGCGATGGAGACTTGCACCTTTCTCTCCAAATGGGTAATTAGATCCTTGATGAGAATTACTCATTTTGGCAGCAATTGCAACCAACCCTTTTGGGAATGGTTTCTATCGAGGCCTGCTTGGGATCGAAGTTGGAATTACCAAAAGAATCAAGAGCGGCTGATTGTAAACATTCGAGGAAGGAAACCAATGGGGTAGAGGGTTTAATTGGACCTGAATCAGAAAGATCACAGAGAGATAAAGGTTTTGAAATAGTCATGGTTGTGAATAGGAATGGGAGGAGGAAGAAGATGAAACTGAGTCCGGTGAAATCATTTATTTTGATCCAAATACCGACGATGGAGACTTGCATGGGCACCATTGGAGGCAGCGCCACTCACCGTCGACGGAATGGGCACAACTTGCCAGTGACAGTAATCTGGATCTTGCCAGACTCACAGGTTGAGGTACGGAAAAGGAACGAGGGAGAGAAGGTGATAAGCGATAAGGGTGATTAAAGGGTATTTTTAGAATAGTATAATAAGGGTGTTTTACTCATAAGAGAAAAATTGTCATTTCACAACATCACTTAACATAGACTGATGGCAAGGGATCCGAGTCCAATTTGGCGAAAGAGAAGGGGTGTCCCTCTAATATTGGTATTCTCCAGGGGGTGGCATTGTAAATTATATAAAAAAAAAGAACACTTGTCCCATCTTATTAAGAGATTCTCTCTTTAATTATAACTAGGTCCTTAAAAATTGGGTGATTTACATCAACTCCCTGACATTTACCCAAATTACATCATTCCCTAAAAATAATAAAATTACATTTAAACCCAAAAATCTAACACCGGTAGCATCTTTATAGGGCCAAGTCTGTCAAGTGAATAGAGTTTTACTGAAAATCCCATTTTGCCCTTATTGTCTTCAACACACCTTCATTTGCGCATAGTTGAGTGGATAGAAGCTCTCAGGCAATTGTATCCAGTTCACCACCACCTCTCTCCGGCGAAGTCTTCTCAGGCGACGGTTTCCTTCGAGTTCTCTTCCAGCGAAGTCTTCTCTGCAGTTGGAGCTGCTTGTTAGAAACCATCTTGACCTGGTCCAGATGCACGGCACCGAGAGGGACTTTATTCACAGTGTGCCACAACAACCTGAAGGCTATCTCTTGTTTTTCCAAGATCTCCATGGACTCCTCTTCAAAAGATGCAATTCGTTGCCTCAACCAGGCCGCGCCTCCTCCTCCGCTGTCATTGTACCCGAGGTTCACACCAAGCTGATCCACACTGCTCCTCCAGCCAATGGTGCTGTCATCAGTAGCTGCACCCCTCGAGGATGCAGTGGTGACATCATCTACAACCCTCAAAACCAAGTTGCTTAACGACCCGGAGGCATTGCTCGCTTCATTCCGCAGGCTGGCACTCCCATTCGGTTGTAAATGGTGCGAACCAAGTGGCGAGCTCTGCGATGATGAATTCTCTGAGATCGGAAATGCTGTCTCCCTAGGCGAAGTCGGAGCAGCAACAAAAAACTGCTCCAAAAGACGAGAAACCAAATTCTCGGCAGCTTCAGGTGAAATTGGCGGGCAATTCTGGGACACAGCCTTAAAAAAATACCCTACAAATTCCAGCCTCGTCATTGATAATGGTAGCAGCAATCACGATCCCTCCCATGATATCAGCGACTTCCGTAGTGAAATCAGAGGATAACTCCGCCGCCTTGGCGACATAAGTAAGGAAATTAGAGTAAAAGGCAGAAATAAAATCAATCTCAAAAGATTGCGGCCATATTAATTGACTAAACGAAGCCTGAATCGATTGGAGAAACCCAATGACCTGCGATCTAGGGCCATGATCGGTATGGCTGGGAAATTTAGAAATAAATCTTGCGAATGCAAGAATGGCATTGAGATGAAGCCGCGTTAGCCTGGGAGATCTAATAGATAAAGAACCCTCAGGAGGGCATCGACTGCAAATCCATCCAAGTTTTTCGGTGAACTGTGATGGATTCTGAGCTATTAAGTTGCAAAGCTCTGTCAGTGCTTCCATGGAGGATTGCGTGGCCATGAATTTGTTTACCCACTCCGAACGCAAAGCTCGTCTTCATGGCCATCTGTTTCCAAGAGGATTAGAAGTGGGAAGAAGAGGAAGAAGAAGAAGTAGGAGGGTAATTAGGTCTTTTTATATTCTAATACTAACAACAGCCCAACAGTGTTATTTTTTGAGTTTAAATGTAATTTTTTAATTTTTAGAGGAATTGATGTAATTTAGGCAAACATCAGGAAGGTTGGCGTAAATCACTCGTTAAAGATTCATCTTGTTAAAGGTTTGGCTTTTGATTTCCCAAGATATTGTAAATGGAAAATATTATTGTATCAAAATTAAATTTCTGTACGCAGCCAAAGTACTAGTGCCACATGACAAGGTGATGTGGTTGACTTGAAGATTTTATATGTTGAGTTGTTATGGTAACTTTTGTCTCATCATCAGTCATCACTCGAGTCTATTGGTTGTGAAGGTTGTGGATTTCAATTGACATTCTTTGGAAGCATTGCTTGCCATATGAAGGTTTTGACTTGAGACTTATTATCACTATCATGAAACACCATTTTATAGTTTGAAAGAAAGGCAAAAATAAAATAATATAAATTACAAATAAAAATCCAACAATTCAATTTGATTTTGGTTCGATTTTGATTTATACAAATTTGTATCCTGATTCCTGAATCAAACCGAAACCGAATCAAAAACCGAGTTGCCGTTATGTAAAAGAGGAGGCTTATCTTATCAAAAGGCCGATAACCCATTGTTGAGTTAGGTTCTGCTACTTATAATGGCGAGAGCATAGGGTTAATATTGCATGAACCAGAGGACGAGATGATCCTGGATGAGTTCATTCACGTTATCAAATTACTGATACTTTTGAGGTGCGACGCCATATCTGCATCGTTTTTCTCTTATGATGATAATGTTAGATGAGTGTTAAGAATTTGCTAGAAGGGCTTCCAGAAGAATACAATTTTGAGACTGCTCTTGCCGATCTAATAGTAAGCTACTACTATCTAATCCTTATGATGGGAGGTTTTTCGCTGTTAATTTCTTTGTTAATGGACCTAATGAGAGGAGATTGGTTAGATATTGCACCTGCAACTTTTTATCTTTGGTTGTTTATCAAATCGAGCATTTTGAAGGGCTGCTCTTTGTTTTCCATTCTGCTTTCTTCTGGATTTCTTGTTCAAAGTTGATGATTTGCACAATGATCCTTCTGGATTTCTTGGCCAAATGCAGTGGAAACTAAGTCTTATCCTAATTACAAGGGTCTGAATCATGGACACTTCTGCTATTCCGCTTTTTAGGGTCACATTATCAGAGAAAATCATTGGGACCTATATAATCTCTGTTTTTATGTTGTCTTATATCTTGTTAGTATACACTTTGTTTTCTTTAGCCACATTTTAAATGTACTAATCAAATTGAAAGATCCATTAAATTCCTTCAATTATTATTATAATTGGTTGTGACTTCCTCTTTTAACTTATTTTTTAGTATGAAAATTGATGAACAGAAGGTTACAAATATTTGGTACTTGTCCTGAATGGATGGTAGTGATGAAAATTATAGTTGAAGTGGTGTGCCAAAATAATATTTTTTTGTTAACCTTGTGTTTTGAATGACTTGGTTGTCATTTGATTTTATTGTTTCTTTTATCTTCCAGAGCAGTCATTTGGATAAATACAATGCTCTTGAGTGCCTATTTTACTGTCTGGGTCGATTTAGCAACTATACCTTTTGGCATGGAAATTTGGCGTAGAACCCCTTGTGTAAATGCAGAAATTTGTGAAAAGTGGCTCATGTAGACTAGTTGTGTGCTTATAGTAATGGAGGGTTAACATTAGCTGCATTTCCACCCAAATGTTACATGTCAAGATGGTATTGGGCATTCACTTTTAGTGTGGAGGAGTGTTGGCATCTTTAGTGTTTTTCTTGATTATGTAATTGATATCTTAACATGTTATGAAATCATTGGCTTTGCTGTAGAGTTGCTTGTTGGAGCTACCCTTTCAAATGCATTGAAACATGAGAACTTGCTAAATTGACTCAAAATGGGTTTCTAATATTGATGTGTGTAACAGCTATAATGGAATCTGAGTTATCTACCCAACTGGACTATGTAGTGAAAGGGAAAGAGTTTATATTAAAACAGATGGACAGAAAAGGTGATACTGCTGGTGCTGTAATCTGTAATCTTTCAAAGAACATTCAGTTTCTAGAATTTCAGGATTACTTAAAGCAAGATACACTTGCCATTGTTGCACTTCTTGGGACCATCAATGACATCAGTGCTAGTGGGTAACTTCCATTGTTTTACACTTTAACATTAAATCTGCTTTTTGCTGCAAGTGCCAACATGGAACATGATCACCCTTTTGTTTGTCTATTGAAGGGTGTTTGCAGAGTACTTGGGTGAAGATTTCATGCTTGCAGTTGTTTGCAAGTTATGCAATAGCATTGAATTTGTGAACAAATTGCACAATTTTGAACTCTGATCTTTATGCCAATTCACAATTTTTTTTTTTCAATCTAGAGCATTCAATATCTTTATCAAAGGTATAGCAGATGATTCTTGAGTTGGCTGATGTTTTTAACAGTTAATTAAGCTTAGAACATTTTTTTTTTCTCTTCCACTGTTGGTCAAATTTTTCCTTGAGACTTGAATTTCTATCTTTGGTGAATGTTTATGATGATTCATGTGTAATTATGCAAGCCTTATGTGGTTGAAAATTTTCAAAAATCATGCATTTATGAGTAGCCAGGTCTCTTTGCCACAAGCATTGAGTTTCACATCAAACAGTTGGAATGCCTATAAATAAAAAAATTCCCACTTAGTAACCGCGCCTCTTTATCACAAACATTGAGTTTCGCGTAAAACGGTTGGAAAGTTGAAAAATTTTTTACTCTTTAATCTAGTCTTGACCTGTAGCCTATTTGGGTTAAGTAAGCCGTTGGGTGTTTTACACCTAATTTCTTAAAGCCCTCTGGCTTGAGAGTAATTGACCTAAATCTTGTTACATGATCCATATAGAAAGCACAAGAGGTCAGGATATTGCATAGATAGAAGTAGTTGTGAAAAAAATAAAAGAAAAAAAACTAAAGCATTATAATAAAGGAGCTTGTATAGCACTTGGACATTATGACAAGATGAGTGGCTTTGAATGCATAAATAGGAGTCAGCTAGCTTGGAAGAGTTTATTTTTCTTTGTTTAGGTTTCTGTTGGATTTTATTGACATGCTTATGGGTCCTCGCTATTGAATTTTACTTGCTTCTAAGTGGTTAAATTAAGCTAATGGAGTGATGAGCAGAGTAGGGACTAGAAAAAGTGTAAGTTGGGGAGTGTGATCATGCCATTATTATAGGTAGAGAATGTCATTTAATTATTGATTTTAGTTGAATATATTATGATTAATTTAACTACAGATTGTGATTTCCTATATATGTAGGGTTTCAAGGGATATGCACGTATTTGATGCTAAATTGACAGAGATGATTCAATTTAGAAGCAAGGGCAAAAGGAGAAAGAGAAAAAATCTACACTTAAGGGCATAAAGAGAATTACACCTTAGATAGGGTGTTGCGCAGAAGGAAGGACAGAAAGGAGAGTAGCGGCAGCCATTTTTCCCTTGAAATGTCTCTCTCCTTTTTGGTTTCATAAAATCTCTTCTATGAAATCTCTCCTTGTCCAAAATAAAATAGGATTCTCTCTTCTTTTTCTCCTAAAAACCCTCCACGATTCTCCCCTCTCCCACTTTTCTAAAATCTCTCTATTTCCTAAATTTTCTCTCATCTCTCTCTTGTCTCTCCCTCATCTCACGTATACTTGTGCCCCTCACTTTTCTCTCACAGTTTTCACCTGATCCATCTCATGCACTCTCTCTTTTTCCGATCTACCCCCTAAAATCTCTCCCATGTCACGCCTTTTCTTTCTTTTTCTAATCCCTGTTAAATCTTTCACTCCCATTATCTCTTTTTTTTCCAAAAGAGAAAGGGACTCCCTCTCTCTATTTGCGGCAACTTCATCTCAGTGCAACGACTCTATCTCATTCCCACAACTATTTCTCACTACCGAATCTCTCTCCCATATACACACCTCGTCCCTCTCACGCCCCCATCTCACTCATGATTCTCTCTTTTCACGCTTTCCTAGCTCACCATTCTGGCTCTGTTTCTCCTTCTTTTTGGATTGCACCTAGCTTCTGGACGATTTCTTTTAAACAACACTGCGTAGAGATCATCACCATCGCACCAAAGCTCTATTACCACCATTGCAACCGTTACATTCCCTCACCTGCTTTTTGTGTCTCAATGGAAGAACACCATCATTGCTAGCCTTCTTCAGTTAGCCCCATGAGCGGCTAAGTTCCCTTTATCTTTAAGTGTAGATGAACCTTTGATAATTGTTATTTAATTTTTTATTTAAGCATATTCGATTGTTTGATGTTGAGACTCCATCCCTTTGTGGATGATTTTTATTGAAATATTTAGTTTAGAGAATGTTCTTCTGTGATCCATATTTTCATTCAAGCGATAGTTTTTATTGAAATGTTGGTTGTACCGATGATAGCCTTTAACTGATCGAGCGTACTAAGCATATGCAAAAGACGATAGTGCTCGGCAAGATATGTTATACCTAAAATGAACTGGAATTATCATTCTGTGGTTGCATTAGGCTTATAGTTAAATAATCGAATTCCCATTAACATGATTATTTAATTCTGTCACCTACTTCGGTTCACTAAAACTACAAGTCTAATGTAACTACAAAATAATACTTTTGGTTCATTCTAGGTATAACCTATCTTGCGGAGCTCTAGCGTCTTTCGCGTACGTTTAACACACTTAGTTCGGTCAGTTAAAGGCTATCATCGGTACAACCAAAATTTTGATAAAATTATTGTTTGAAAAAAAATATGAATCACAGAAGCATATTCTGTAAACTAAATACTTCAATTAAAATCATCCAAAAAGGGATGGAGTCTCAATATTAAACAATCAAGTATGCTTAAACTAAAAATTAAATGACAATTATCAACGGTTTATCTACACCTAAAGACAAATGGAACTTAGTTGCTAATTAGGCTAAACTGAAGAAGGGCAGCAACGACGGCGTTCTTCCATTGATACCCGAAATGCAGGTGAGGGAATGTAGCGGCTGCAACGGTGGTAATGGTGGTAATGGAGCCTTGGTGCGATGGTGATGATTTCTATGCAATGTCGTCTAAGAGAAATCGTCCAGAACCCAGGTGCAATCCAAGAAGAACCAGAGCCAGAACAATGAGAGCTAGGAGAGAAGCATGAGTGAGATGGGGGTGCGTGAGGGACGAGGCGTGTATATGTGATAGAAAATTGGGAGAGAGGTTCGGTGGTGAGAGATAGTTATGAGATAGAGTCGTTGGGCTGAGATGAAGTTACCGCAAATAGAGAGAGTTGTGGCATGAGTGGGAGAGAGAGAGAGATTGGAAAAGAGAGATATCGTGGGAGTGAGAGATTTAATAGGGGAGAGATTAGAAAAAGAAAGAAAAGGCATGAGATGGGAGAGATTTTAGGGATAGATGAGAAAAAGAGAGGGTGTGAGATGGATTAGGAGAAAACAATGAGAGGGAGAATTGTGGAGGGTTTCTGGGAGAAAAAGAAGAGAGAATCTATTTTATTTTGGACAAGGAGAGATTTTAGGAAACAAAAAAGGAGAGAGATATTTTAGGGGAGAGATGGCAGCTGCTAATCTCCTCCTTTTCTTCCTTCCTTCCTTCTGCGCAACACCCTATTTAGGTTGTAATTCCTGATATGCCTTTAGTGTAGAGTTTTTCTCTTCCTCCTTTTACACTTGTTTCTGTGTTGAATCATCTCCGTTAATTTAGCATCAATTACGCGCACATCCCTTGAAACCCTGCAAACATAGGAAATCATAATGTGTAGTCAAATTAATCATGTATATTCAACTGAAATCAAGTAATTAAATGACATTCTCTATGTATAATTATGGCATGATCAAGCATGCGCTCTTAACAAGTATGAAAATGATGGAAAATAAATCAGAGACATGCTCTTCATGCGGCAGCTGGGGATATCCACTGCTGGGTTCTTGTCATATGCATTGAGGATATAAGGTATGTTGAGTATTTTTAAATAGCTATTTCAAAACAGTTGTGCAATATCAAATTATCTTTTGCTTCCTCCCCCCGCTATCACAACAAAATTTAAGAGCTCTGGACTGCTTCTCCTGTGAGAAAAATGTGTTTGTGGGAATGCCATATGCTGTCAAAAAGGTCTAATTGGTCTAGATTGTTGATAGGCCTTACACTGGGGAGTTTGAAGGCGAAAATTCCCAGAGGAAGCTAGCCTTGCTAGATCCACTTCTGCCAACTGGAAAGATCCCACATGTATTCTTAGGCAATGCAGTTAATATGATCAACCCTGACAAACAGATTTGCACATAAGGACAGCTCCAGGGCCCGGTTTGCGTGAAACCTTATGATATCTACTTTTTGGCAAACTCATTCTATGAAAAAGGGGCAGACATGAAGCAGGATCACTACTATGGAAAGCATGGGGCATTTTCTCTTGATGGTGGGATTATGAAAAGGCAATGGTATCGCTTTCTCTTTGTTACTCGTTATATTCAGAAATTCAGAATTTTTTCACTGTAAACTTCATTCAAACATGTGTTCATGAAACTTTCTTGAGTAATCCATGATCATTGAGCAGTTTTGTTGTGAATTCTTGTGCATAGACAGGATGTAATTGACCAATAATTCAAGAAAATGTAGCTACAGATTCTAGATCTAAGAAGTTTGTGGCTCCAGTGCAGTTTGCCAAAGATGAATTCGTTGAAAGCTTGCCATTTTTTGTGGTTGGGGGTGTGGGAGGGCTGTAACTTTGCATCTGTGATTTGGTGTTTTCTGCCACATAAGTGAGAGAAATCATATGATATATCATATATGTTTTTTTTTTTCAAATATATAGGTACAGTTACTATCAATCAGCTTCAAAATCCAGACACATCTACCTGGGTGAGTTTTCTATTTTATTCAGGGAACCAGATGTATGCTTTCCCGCCATCATTTCAGAAGTTTCAATAGATTTTACATGGTAAACCATGGAAATTATGAGGCAGATCGTAGATAAAAAGTTTGAATTAGCATCAACTGATGATGAATTAACAATAGAAAGGAGACCCCATATCAAAGCAGTAAAGAAATTCAAAAAGAAGAAAGAGTGGTAAAAAAACTAGTGGATTATAAGGAATCACTTGTAAGGAGATTCCAGTTAGAGTGGTATGAAAAAATAACTGATGGATTACAAGGAACCACTGGTAAAGGGAATTCCATTTAAGAGTACAATGGTATGAAAAACTAATGGATTAGAAGGAATCACTGGTAAGGGGATTCCAGGTAAGAGTACAAGTCCAACATAAAGGAAGAGGACTAGGGATTCTTGTCTTTATTTATTTATTTATATATTTTTTCTTTAAGAAACAGAAAAGCTAACTAAGCGTTAATAATACCCAAAACATTGTCTTTAGTCTGTTTTGTTTTGCTTTTTTTATTGAAAATAAAAAACTACAAGCTTCAGTCATTTACCAAAACTGGCAGCGGTTAATCTACCGTTTGCCAACGTGGCTTTCACTATGGAAACAACGTGAGATACCTATTCTGACTGAGGTGGTAACTTACATGAAACATCCTTCATAGATTTATACATAGACAAAAATAGTGAGGCCGTGCTTAGTGGCCATAAAAAGTTGTTTAAATCAAAAGAGAGCTTCTGAATGATCTCTGAGTTGGTCCATATTTCCGTCAGTTTCTTCCTTTCCCTTGTTGCAGATTGTGCTCCAAGTAGAAGAGTCTTGGCACCTCCTTCAAAAGGGTTTCTCGTCATTAAACAGTCCTTAATTAGTAGATTTTCCTTAATTTCATTAAACAGTCCTACAGCCCAACTCATTGGATTCTCCTCAGGTCTTGATATTATGGCACAGATCAAAATATTGCATTCCTGCAGATTACTCGGATTCTGAGTAAGCTAAAGTTGATGTACTTGGTCTCCGATGATGTGTGCCTGTGACGGCCCGGGATTCAAAGTTAAATGTATCCATTGGAAGGCAGGTTTTATTATTTTGTAAGGGTTCAGTTTTTCCTTCGTTAAAATTATACTATTCCTATGGTACCAAATATAATAGCATAAGATAATGGAAAGGGTGAAGAAATATTCCCGATCATTGTAATGAGCAAAATTTGACTTAAAAAAAATACATAATAATGGATGGCCGTGGTATTCAGACCCAAAGGGTAAGCTGTCCAAATACATTTAGAAAACTCGCATGAGATGAATAAATGCCAAACGGTTTTCATTTTGGAGTTGCATAGAACGCAGATGTGCTCTAATGGAAACCCATTTGCCTAGTATATCCTTTGTTGGCAGTCCGTCATGGACGATTCTCCATAATAATATCTTAAATTTTGGATAAATATGTATTTTCCGGAAGAAGTGCCACCAATGTGAGCAAGAGATGTGAACATGAACACCTGTTGGAGAATTTAAAAGTATTAGTAGGTACTTAATAATTTTGCGACCAACTTGGCTGTAAGGGTTCCTCACTCTGAAAAATTGCACCGCCACCGATTCTATTTTGTTGATGGTTTTGTAGTGGTTGTACGGAGACTTCGTAGATGGTTGCCATTGTACTTCAATGGTCAATGGTCACATAACCAAACAAACACCAGCTGAAGAACATTTTTACACATGTTAGCTACTCTATTACAACTCCAGTTGTCCTCAAACTTCCCTCCTCTCTATTCCCTCCTAACCTGGCTTGGCCCATCAAACTTCCAGCAGTCCATAGGAGGGTTTGGATCCGCTCCCCACATGGGGTGTCCCACATCTCATCGAGGGTCTAGATCTGTCCCCACCATCCCCATGTGGAGAGCGGATCTGGACTTTACATGAAATAGCACATTACCCTTCATTCCTTCTCATCTGTGGCTTAGATTTGTGCTTGTACGCTGAGAACCCCAGAGACTTGAGTAGGGATTTTGATCCTCTCCTGTGTGGAAGAGAGCCCAGCCACATCTGATGGGTGGGGAGCACCCCGGACATCCATCCCAAGGGAGGGCTCCCAGCTATTGCATGTGCCATAGATTTCCTCTTGAATGGGAGAGGATCCAAATCTGACCTGCAAGTTGTCATGGGTGGGTATGATCTTAACTGCATTTCTTTATTGAACATTTCTACAATGAAGAAATAGGAAATTACATGACAAAACAAAGTGCAATAGAACGCTTCCCACAAGGGCAGGTATATGCCTACAGGCACAGCCAATGAGAGGATGTGTGTTAGCATCTTCAACGCATGTCCATGCATGTGTACCAATACCTGAAACATAACTTACATTAAAAAAAAAATATCTTACTTTTATTCTCCCAACACTGAGTGGGAAATAGATGGTTTATATTTTTAAAACACATAAAAATAAATGACTCATATTATCTTTTAAGTTTTGGAAACATCACCTTACGTTTTTATGGATAAACTACCTTAACATATAATAATTTTGAACAAGAGAACATTACTTGCTAGTACAAGTATGTGACTAATGAGAGGACGCACATAAGCATCTTCAACACTGGAGTAATATGATTTTTTCACACTTATTGTGTTTAAGCATAGAAACACATAAGCACCTACTAGAAACTCAATCAATGGGGGGCCTAAAAATGAGAGAGGTATTGAGGTCATTTTCTAAGGGGAAGGAGAGAGTGACATATGCTAGGCATCCCATTAGTGCGCCATTATTTTTGCAAGTTTTATTTTACTATTTAGATCCAAAAGGTTTCTATTAAAGCATTTATTTTTAGGGCAAGAGATCTCTATCAGTGCGAGTAGGTGCATCTGTCTGTGTGGGATTTTTCATTTTTTTTTTGGCATTTTCCCGTGTTTAGGGCGGATCCATGCAACCAGGTAATATTCTTTTTTCTTAAAAAAAACTAGGGTTAGGGCATAATTAAGCCGATTTTAGCCGATTCAAATCCGAATCCCAATCACCGATTTTGATACCAATGTTTTTGAGGAAGCAGATCGGATTTAATTGAATAGTCTGCGACTGATCCTGATTCGCTCCGTTGATTTCCGGACGATTTTCGAGGGTTCAGGCGATTCTTGCCGGATTCCGGCTGGAATTGGATTTGAATCCGGATTCCGTCTACTCTTGAACGGATGAAGTTACACTAGCACTCTCGGTGAGTGCGAAGGAAGCAATTTAGATTCGCCATGTGGTTTCGCATAACACTTTTTTAGAAGTTCCAATTACGTGGAAAAGGCGTTTTAATTTTTGGGTTTTTCCATTCGCTGCTGCATTCGTCAATTTGAAGGACAACCATCCTGTCGTTGGCAATCTCTGATTCTACTTCACAAATCACAATTTACTATCAATCCTCTATTTACTTTCATAAGAACCTTTTATAAATCCCAAATTTGTGGGCAAAGCCCAAAACTGCCATTTGTTTTATGACTTGTAATCTCTGTAGCAATCCGGCGAAGAATTTGTGAACCTCCACCGCTTGCTGCCTGAAGTTCTCAAATTCCGGCGAAGGGGGGAAGGAGGAAAGGAAGAGAAGAAATACAGAGGGAGAAAGAGAGGCGGAGCAGAGGGCGCTTTCGTGTCTTCTCATCATCTCCGCCATGTTTCAGACTAACCACCAGGTTTTTATCCACGTACTCTTGACCTTTTGTGCTTCCGGGAGAGAAAAAGAAGAACAACAAAAAAAATCTAGGGTTTCCCTTCTCTTCTTGCTCTTGCATTGTTGGAATTCTCTTTCTCTCCCGTGATTTCATTCTTTTTCTTCTTTGGGGGTCTAAATTCTGTTCGAAATATGAAGTAACATGCGTGTTTTGAGACTAATTGGTCGGTTGGTTCAGCTGCTTCTGGTTATGCGTAATGAGACGCCATTCTTTTCTAGTTGTGTAAATTGAACTGGGTTTTGATGAAATGCTGGTAGAACTGGGGGAGCATTGACCACAGGATTAGTTCAGCATAATTTGGAACTCCAGTCAATTCCCAGACGTGGGAAGTTCTAAAGGAGTTGAACTTCGGTGCTGTACTTCTGACCTGGATAGTTTCACCATCTCCGGTAGAGAACGGTGTAATGAGTAAGTGGGGGTTGGGGAATTTAACAGTTCTTGAAGTGCCGATAGACATCAACATATCAAATTGAACTGGACAATGTATTCAAGATCCAGATGATTTCTCTCTGCCGCTACCCCTGACCTTACTTGGGACTTCTAAGCGTTTGATGAAGGCATCTTTCATGCTTGCCCTGGAAAGTGGAAACCCGCACGTGTCCCTTCCCATTTGGAGTTGGTCCTCTCACAGACATGCAATCACATAATCTTGCATGGTCACCGACTCAACTCCGGGCATATGGCCCTACACCCTTTATCTCAGTCCAGACTTTTTTAATCCATTTGCTTTCATTTTGTAAATAATAGGTTTTTTGTTTATTGTGTTAAATTTGCATGAGCTGTATGCTCACATAGTAGAGTGCCTTACCCAAAAAAAAAAAAAAAATAGTAAAGAGTGGCATTTGTTATCTCCTTATTGATCTTCTTTGCACTGATACTTTCCAGTACTTTTGGTATTTTTTCAGCTCTTGATTTCTCCAAGAGCATTAGCTACCCGAGAATCATCAGGGTTCAATCCTGTGGATCAGAATGATCCCTGTCTTATAGCTGAGAGTGAAGCACAAAGGGAAGAATTCCGGAAGGTCGAGTTTGTTGTAACCAAATCCAAGGTTAGTCCAGTCCTAATTCTGGAACTTCCATGGAGGTTCTGTTCTCTAATGCATATATCAGGAAAGTATCATCATGCGGGTTTTAATTTACTCAAACCCATGTTAACTATCTCGTTCTTCGATAGAGTTACTGCCATTCGAATAGGTGCAGTTTAACCAGAACTAATGTCTCATTGATTTGACTCATACAGAAACTTCAGGATGATCTACAAAATTTAGGGCTAAGAATCAAACACCACGAGGAGAGTTTTACCTTTTTGAAGAACTGCATAAACAACTTAGATGAATCAATTCTTGACATCGAAGGTATTTTTTTTTTTAGGAACTCCATATAGAACATTAATATTTAGATGCTTCAGCACCAAGTATTCGTCTACTAACATCATTAATTTGTCAGTCTCTCTGGGAAAATACTATTCATCGCGTGAAGCCAAGACTGAAAGTGAAAATAATAACCACTGTCAGACTGAGGAGGACACAATTGAGCAGATACTGCAGCAGGAGAAATCTGCAGCTGGCATACTATACCAGTTGAAAACTCGTCATGGGACTCAGGCACCAAATCTAGCATCAACAAAGGATGTGTTGGGTATTGTAGCTACACTGGGCAAAGTAGATAATGATAACCTTAGCAGGTTAGTTTCTGGTCCACAAATTTTTTTTCTCTATATTATTCCAAGGTGTGGAGTAGCACAATACTCATGGCTATGCTGCATGTTAGTTGTTGTGTGACTGGTGAAATAATCGTTTTTTGTTCAACGTACTCTTAAGTGTCCCTGATGCAGTAACATTATCTTGGCTGGAGCAGCATGACCTGATCTGGAAACACGGATTGAGATGAATGAGTCCCAAAACTGTTTTTGGTCCAATTGTCACTCCTTCCATGTAATTAGATTTATATTGCTTCGATGGGCCCATACTGACCCCATTATCATGGTTTTGGACCTCAGGGTTGAATCAGTCCCCCACCCCCCCCCCCCCCCAAAAAAAAAAAAAGAAGAAAAAAAGAGGAGGTTTCACCCAGCATGTAAGTGGCCTCATTGATGTAGAGAGTAGACCTTACGAACTTTTTTTGGGGGTGGGTAATCTTGAAGAAAGTTCAGTAAATTACACAATGTTAAACAATGAGAACAATGGTGGCTATCATTTGATTTTTCAGATGGTCGCTGTAGCCTAGGAAATCTGTTTTTTTTAAGTGAAGGTGGCCCACTGATTGGATGCTTTATACTCCGTCCAAAAAAAAAAAGTTGGCTGCTTTATCAGTGAGGTGGTTCATGGTGTAAAGGGGAACTAATGAAAAGAGGAGCATTATGCAATGCCATGTTTTGCTAATTGTTGACGTTTCACTCCATTCTAACATTGATTGATTCACAGACTTCTGTCAGAGTATTTAGGTATGGAGACTATGCTGGCAATTGTATGCAAGACATATGAAGGCGTTAAAGCTCTGGAGTTGTATGACAGGGAAGGTGGGATCAATAAGAACGCTGGTATTCATGGAATTGGATCAACAATTGGAAGGCCCATGGATGGCCGATATCTAGTAATTTGTCTTGAAAATTTAAGGCAAGAATCACATATTCCCCATGTTTGCTAATATGACTATCAGCATTCTAAATTTGCTTTTCTGTGCAGGCCATATGCTGGTGAGTTTATAGCTGATGACCCGCAAAGAACGATTTCTCTTCTGAAGCCAAGATTGCCAAATGGGGAGTGTCCAGCTGGGTTTCTTGGCTTTGCTGTGAATATGATCAATTTGGACAGTCCAAACTTACCTTTTCTCACAGCTAGTGGACATGGCCTTAGGGAGACTCTATTCTACAGCCTTTTCTCACGGTTGCAAGTATATAGAACGAGAGCAGAAATGGTAGATGCTACCCCTTTTATTAGTGATGGTGCTGTCTCATTGGATGGTGGAATCATTAGGAGTAATGGGATCTTTTCCCTAGGCAATAGGTAGTCCGCAAGTTCCATATAACCTTATGAAAATCCATTTGCATTCAAGTTTTCTTTGTTGTGTTGTGTGCATCTCTTGGAAAATAATTTATTGGTATGACTTATTCTTCTCTTGGAAAATGATTTATTGGTACAACTTGGTTCCTTGAGATCAAAATTCCTATGGTTTATGTTTCCTATGTACTCAAAAATGAGTGAGTAGTAATTGTCTACTGCAACTAATGAACAGTTAATGTTTTATTTCCTCCAGAAATGCCTAAAAGTTTACGTAAAACATAATAGTTATGTCCCAGTCAACTAATCAGCTTTTCATTCCACTGCTATTCCAATTGCTTATGATGACTTTGTAGGGTTATACAGAAAAGAAGTAAATCACATGGTTAATTTTCCCCTTGTAAAACTCTTGTCACATGTTACAACTTACAAGCACTAGCTGCGGCTTGATACTGAGGCAATAACAGTGGGAAAAAGAAAATGGAAATCAGGAGCTGACTAGTTCCAGAGTTTTTGCTAGAAGCTGCCCCAATGTTTGAAAATTACCTGCAGCCACCTTGTTTTGAGTTTGGAATGCAATAGATGTTGGCAAAATGTCCCAACTATAACTAACTTTATGGATTGTGGAAGTTGGCATGCCCCCTCTCATGTATCAATGAATTAAAAATGAATGAGAGAGAGAGATTCTTCATTGTAGAGTCCATTTTATGTGTTACGAAAATTAAATAGAACCAAACTGCAGTGTATGATTTGGTCTGGGCATTCCTTTCATGGTTTGGTTTGATTGCTAGTTCGATAAAGTTTGTTTTCTGTGGAACATCTTCTGATAATGAACTTTATCTTCTTTAAGGAAAGACATAGAGGTGAGATTCCCTATAAGCTCTGGAACAGCAAATCTTCCCCTGAATTACATGCAAGCTGAGGAGAATAAGATCAAGGAAATGAAATGGGAGAAAGAGAGACTTCTTGAAGATATGCAAAGAGAGCAGGCATTATTGAGTCAAATGAAGGGAAAATATGAATTAAAAAAGCAAGAATTCGTCAAGTTTCTGGCTGAAAGCTCACATGGTACATTTCAGGTACAGCCTTGGCATATTTCTTCTAAAATAAACTGAAATTATTGTGCCTTTTCTTTTGTTTCTTCTAACAATAAACTGAAATTTGCTGTGTTCTTTTATGGGTTAGTGATCATATAGTGATTTTTTCTCCGTTGTTGCATGTCTCTTGATTAAGGGTTTTTGGTTTCTCTCTTTCGCCTGTTCTCTAATTATTTCGCAATAAATCCATCATTGACCCACAAAAAAAGAAGGGGGTGGAACAAGAAAAATGTGGGTATAAAATGAACCCCTTTTTTTTTTATGCTCAGTTTGATATTTTAAATAAACTGCAATTGTGGTTACAGTTTTGTATGTACCATGAGAAAGCCTTTTTGGTTGCATTGTTGAAGCTTTTATAGTATTGAACTCTCTCTACATGCATATGCACTTTTACGAATATAAAAGTTGATTTGGTGCTTATGAATGAGAGGAAATATCAAATCAGAAAGACAACAGGAAAAAGGGTAAAGGGAGGGTGGAAAATGAAAATGAAAATGAACTTATTTCTAATATGCAACATTTGGGCTCCTTTTGGGGGAGGGGGAAGAAAAGAAATAACACAATTGCTAAAGTGCCCTCCTTTCTGAGGAATGTTCGTTTTTGGGGAACTTGAAGAATGCCTTCTTTGTTTTATGTCTTCCTTAGGAGAGTGACTCTAGAGCTTGGTTTGGAATTAAATCCTTCAGAATGAAGTTGATGTGGGATTATCAAACTTCATGAATATGATACAATTGCTAAAATGGAAAATTTTGTGGAAAATAGTACTTTTGGATGCACAGAATTTATATCAAGAAAAAGAGATGCACAGTTGCTGTTAAAAAATGAGAAATGGAAGAACCAAATCAATTCAGCAGAAAGCACAACAAGAATTTGGTGGGAACTATAGGGCTAAACAAGTGGGAAATGGTTGGAAGGAAATGACTTCTTTTTTGGGGGTGGGGGAGGGGGAGGGGGAGGTGATGTGGAACCCGGGTCACAAAATTACCCTACTGGGTTCGCTTATGGGCCCACCCAAGATATTAAAGGTTCAATTTGCAAGAGTAACGACACTGATCTATGAACAGTATCAAATCTTGAATTCTTGCTAGCGGGAAAGAAACTGAGGTATAGTTGCGGAACTTACTCTCACCACAGAAGGGCTTCAGGGTTTTAGTTGTCTCAAGGGAAGGGATATTACACCTAGAATCCAAGAAGATATGATAGAGAGGGATCGCACAGAAGAAAAAGGGAGGGGGGTTTGCACACGTGTTGATTACATCCATAAATTAGAAAGCCTAAAAAAAGGCGTACCCAATGCATGAAGCTCCCGCCATTGCGGAATCTGGGGAGGGTCATAACGTTTGCTGCCTTAACCCCGCTTCGCATAGAGGTTGTTTCCTGACTCAAACCTGTGAGCATTTGGTCACAATGGAGCCCACTAATCTTTCTTAGTTCTCAAAACCCAGTATGTTAAACTGCAGATCTTTATCATAACCTCTAATAGTTTGACCCTTAAAGGACTAAAATAAGGCATCCCACTGAATAACTAATCAGGATGGAACTTCGGACATGAAATGGAAAGTTTTTTGCCCAAGAAAAGGTCCTTGATCATACTTAACAACTCTTTTGTCCATTAAAATACTATTATCTACATGCTTGATGACCAAAATGTATAGCATCTTTCTGTTATCCATCAGGATCTTTATATTATTTGATGAGTGTGTCCTGATTTCTGATCTGTTACCATGAGCAGAACCAAGTTCCAGTTGGAAGAGATAAAAGCATCCCTAGATGAACTTGCTAATTGAGAAAACTAAAAGCTGGATTGGGAGCTTCAAGATTTTTTTTCCTTGGTTGATTCTACTTCAATTACAGTCAGTGTAATTGTTTTCTGGTCACTTCAAGGAACAGTTTGTCGAAGAATGAATGACCAGAGAGGAAGGCCCTTGTATCTTGATGTGAAAACAATGAAATTCATCCTTCTTGAGTCCTTTGCCTTCCTGGGCTCACTTGTACATGCAAAAAGACAAATTTCTCGTTAGTGGGGATAACTAATGGAGCAGCATTTTTTTTACATGTCTCTGAAGTATCTATTGATTGTTTGCATCTTTCGTGGCTGGAGAAATCTTGAATGTTACTTCGTTTTTGAATGGGTTTTAAGGTATATGTTCCCCTTTTGTGCTGCCTGATCATGGTATATGGTATTGTAGTGTTAAAGTTGATGAAGTCCGGGAAGTATATAGAGCATTTTTTTGCCAACCTCACCCGTAATGGCACGCAGAATGATGATATTGAACCACAGATGGGTGGGTCACACAGAGAAACAGAAGGTTTCTCTTTCCTCTCTCCTGTTTTGAGTCTGGCTGGTCCGGGCTGGAGAAGATCTAAATCCAGGTCACACAGGGGGATCATCTTGATCAAAATACGTGCAAGAGCCTTGTCCTGGTCCTGGGCTAAGTATTACCCAGTCTACTCGGATTGCAACAGTTCTATGGTTCTGAATTCTATCCATGGTACCAAACTATACCGAATAAAGTCAGTCAGCCAACCTTATTGAGATCCTATTCGGTTAATCGATAATAGCTCTTTGAAAGAATGGTATATACCTTAAAGAAATTGTTTTGGCCTTGCCTAGTAGTAAAACAGGTTTTGGTAGTATTACCCGAATTTGAACTACAGTTGAACATCAAAGAAGGGATCAAGACCCTACCAGATTATTGATCAGGTACTAAATTGACCCAAACCCCATCAACTGAAACAATAGACAGGTTTGCCATTCAACATTGATGCAAAGATTTGGACCACTAGGCTGAAAATAAGAGGGGTGCACCCGAAGAACATTTTTTTACATCAACGCTCATTGATTTGTAAACATGATTATTTAATGTACTTGATTAAATTTGTCAGATTAAGTCTTTGTTCTCTTTTACAAATCAAAGGGATTAAAATTAATTAAATATAAAATGTTAATAAAAATTAATTACCCAATTATGTTAAAAAGTAATAAATACAAAATTTTCATACTGATTTGATTTCACTTGCAGAAATATGAACCAGAGCAGGATTTTATAAGCATATGCCAAAGGAGTTACAACCTGAAGAGCATCCTACAGTTAGATTACAAGATAATATTTCTCAACCAGGCCGACCAAAACTACACCCCCACAACAGAAGACGAAGAGGGCAAACAAAATCCTTCCAAGGTGCAAAACATCCATGATCCAGTTGAAACATCACTGCCATTTTTAGGACCTTGGTTAAATGTATGAACTCCGAAATCCACAGATCACCTTAGCCTGGACTCCATCTTTTCGATGGCTTCCTCTATTGCAGGCACAGCCTTACTGAAAGCTGACCATTGCTCAGCTGTCAAACTGATTCCTGTGGATACAACAGAAAGTTTATCATTATAATTCAACTATAATAAGCAGCCAATATTCCTAATGAAGAGCAAAGATATACAAAACTCTGAAAATAGTTAAACAGTTCAAAATGAGATGCCCCTGCACACACACTGGTGGTGTGCAAAAGGCTCGATCCAACAAGAATATCCTAACCACCAATTAGAGGGCCTCTTTCAGACCTAGGATGTCTACCTTGATCCTCTGACATACATTGGAAGGGTATTGTCCAGATCGAATTACCAGAACACCTTTAATAAAGGCCTCTTTATTTTCAACTGAATTTAAATCAAACAGGCAACAGGCATATATGGGCATCAAATAAGATACCAAACACCAAGTCCAGGCACCTCTTGGTGCACGACAGTAACCAGACGATTAAGCCAACCACCAAACAGACAGATTTTGGCAGACTATTGATAGGATAGTAAACGGAAAGAAATTCTCATATCATCAAGGGTTAATGTTTATCCACAAATAGAAATACATGAGGCATCAGCAATCCAGCAGATAGAGCATGCTGGAATGTGCATAAATCTGAAGAACATAATAGCCTCTTTAACCAAAAAGGTGTAGAAATCTTACAACAAAGTTCAACGATACGATAAAGAAAAGAAAAAATCCTATAAGAAAATACTAAGAAAAAACGCAGAATTCCAAATTTTAGCAAGTGATAGTAACAAATAGATTAAAGTGATGCAATCTAAAGACACCTAAGTAGGTCCAACTGATATACCAGCTCATGAATAAGCACTGAAAGTTGATAATCGAGAGGCAGCTCAATAAAAATGAAACAAGAATCCAATTGCTCTAACACCATAGAAGAAACATATCTTGCCCACAACTACAGTTGAGCAGATTATCCAACAAGTTTACTAAGTACTGATACATGTCCAAGGCTCAAAATTTGTCTTCACCCACTTACGTAACCCCTGCATGCTTATGCCAACCACTTCGGGCTCGAAAAATAAACCAATAGCAATAATAAAACCACTTGTCACAAAGACTTGAAAAAGTGAATTCTGCCTCAGACTGGGACCGAAGTGAACTACAGAAAATCAAATTTGCAGGATACCCCCTGAAAAGGGTTCATGTTATGACATTTCAACAAATGCCACTAGGGGAAAGATTTCCAATTACAAACTCATGTATTACTGGAAAAATTAACAATGAAACCAAGGAAATGCTGAAGTATACAAGCCAATTGATCGCAGCAAACACCAAAGGAAAAAAAAAGGGAAAGTGCAAGTGATAATAGTAGTAGTGCCTAGTCATGGCAGAATAACTACCTTTTGAGGAAGGAAGTTGCTTCCCGTCTCTCTCGTAGTATTCCCTTATCGACACCAAGGTCTTCCCTCTAAAATCTTGAATCGTAACCCTTCTCTTGTTCGATAGCTGTAAGGAGGTAGCACCCCATTAGAGAAATCACCAACTAATCCAAGAGCTAACTACGGTTTCCAACAAATCCAAGAGCTAACTAGGGTTTACGAGTTCTTTCTCCTTATCTAATGCTGCCAAAAGCAATTGAAAGGAAAATGAAATGTTGATGTTCCCCTCACACTACACAAACTAACTAGGGTTTTGATAACTTGAAATGCAAAATTAGCATTTATGATTTTGCAGTAAAGCACAACTTACCCTGCAAATAATGAGATCACCATCATCATCGTACTCTTTGGCAGCGATGGCGGACTTCTTCTTCTCCTCCTCTCCACCTTCGCCGTCTTCTTCTTCTTCTTCGATCTCTTTCTTTTCTTCATCCACAACAGCGCCAGTCACCTGTTGCTCCTGCTGCTCCTTAGACAGCAAAAACGACTCGACAACATTTCTGACAAAACGCTTTGGTTCCGGACCTGAGAGATCGACCCCAAGCTTCTCCGCAGCCATGGTTCTAACCTTGAACTCGGTCATCTCGTTCATGTCCGTGTTTCTTAAAATCTCGAGCACCGTCTCTTCCACTTCCCGTTGTGTTGCTGGTTCCATGTATCTCGTAAATATCAAAACAACGCCGACAAGGATGCCTTTTCCGGTAATCGAGTTTCTGTCCTTTCGGATCCCTTTTATAGTAATAGCATTCACTCAAGAGTGAAGACTGACTCGACTGTAACTATATTCTACCAAAAACACAAAGGAAACATTC
Organism: Macadamia integrifolia; assembly: GCF_013358625.1. Classification (NCBI taxonomy): domain Eukaryota; kingdom Viridiplantae; phylum Streptophyta; class Magnoliopsida; order Proteales; family Proteaceae; genus Macadamia; species Macadamia integrifolia. The sequence continues at coordinate 38,725,206 of NC_056562.1, read as the reverse complement.
ATGAGAGAGTTATTTCTGGGTCAGCCCATTACCTAACGGACCGACCAAAATTGAACGGTTTAACTCGGATTGAACCAGATCCTTATCATTTTGATTTCAGGATGGGGTTCTATGAGACAGGTAGAAATCAAAGTGAAACAAAGACTGATCGAATTTACCGTAGAAGAAGGATGGAGCTCTTCTACGGCACACAGCAGAGGTGGCAATGTACATCCGAAGGCTTGGAGCATCTAAAAGCATACACCCACATGTTGGGTCCATAGTCCATAACCAGGTGTTTCAGACCATCGAATTTACACTGCCACGCCGTAGAGGAGCAGGATCCTTATCCCTCAACGAGAGTCTAACCAAAGGATGTAAGGTAGAGAAAATACAATGGATATTTACTTTTTCATTTTTCTTTGTAGAACAATGAGTATTTACAGAAGAAACTCAAATGTGAAAGAAAATAAAGGCAGAACAAATAGAAACAACCGATGGCCTAATAACAAAGGCCATTATATATGTATATGGGTTATATATTTTTCTAACTTTTTTATATATTTACGCGAACATATTTTGGTGCTCCGCCTCCTAACCAATGTGCATTACAGAGTAGTGATGGTGAACCATGTACCACTGCCCGTTGTGGAACTCATACAAATTGGTGACATTAAATAACCCAATTTCCATGTCCGCGTAGGCTTTCATTGTGACCCAAGCCATGTCTGTCAGCACCCGAACACGCACATCCCGAATCTGAACATCAGCCCCTGCCCAATTGAACACAAGCTGCCAACTCTCCATAACTGCATCATACCTGTAGAAAAAGCCATAAACAGATTAATCCAGACGCTCAACCCCACCATCCTCTCTCTTGTTAAAATGATAAGAACATGACTTCTTCTATATAATTCAGTCCAATGCAATAAAAAAGAGTTTAGATTAGCATGGATCACCTTCCTAGTGCCACAAGAGTTGAAATGGCTTGAAAAAGCCTCCAATTAATTCCCCTTTTTGGACTTTTTAGACTACAGAACTCAGAATGGAGATCCCCCCCCCCAACCCCAAAAAAAAATCAACGACAACAATAACAACATTCAAAACCTTATCCCAAATTGATGGGCCGGCTACATGGAGATACTAAGCAAGGATGAGCACGAGGATCCATGCAAAAAGATTGACGATTTATGACTAATTAAAATAAGCGCCGACTGTCAACCTGACGCACCACTACAAATCAAAATGTTCAAATCAAACCAGGGGTTAATAAGGGGCCAACATATTGTCCATCAACTGGAGTTTTCCAATCAAACTGAAGGCCTAAAACATGATTTTTCATCTAGTGCCTGATAAAAATTTATAATAAAAGCTTCCATAGCAATGGCAAAAAGGAAAGTTTCATCAAAACCAATAATAAAAAGGAAAGGCAGATTGATTTATTACTCAGAAAAGATAGGCTACAGCTACCACAAGCTATTATGGACTCCATTCATCCAAATCAAAATCATGGCTGAAGAGTAACACTTTCTTATCCAACATCTGCACATCAATCCACTGCAAAGCATGTATTTTCTGCATGTGCACAAGTGCAACCCCTGCACACACGCGATTGTTACAAAAATAAACCCAAAATTCCTTCATAATCCTCCAAATATGACTCCCTTGGCTTATTGAATTTTATGCCTTCCTGACCATCCTATGAAAGAAATTTAATTGTTAGCTTCCTTCAACTATCCAATTCCAGATTTCTGCCCCAAGGATTTCTTCAATTGTATCCATTTGAAAAGAGTATCCTTCACTACTCACCTAGGCGAATGAGTCCTCTTCCAAACCAACTAGGTTGGTCACAGAAAAAATTATATCTAGGATGCCAGTCTGCTTCTGTCTTTTCATAGACAATCATCAGCTGTACTTATACCAATCTTGCCACCAAAAGATATATATATATATATATATATACTTGCAATTAATCATGTTGTCACCATATGTATCGTTTGTTGTCTACAGACCTATTCGTGGCAAGTGCCATAAGCATGGCCAATTAAACCTCTTGTATACGTCGGCTTTTCAAAACCCCACTTAATCAGTTATTGTCCTTTTTAATTGAAGAGCATAATACCAATATTAGTGATGAAAGAAAAGAACAAAGCCCAATGGTTCAATGCAATGAGAACAGAGACAGAAAAAGAACAATTACAAGCACCTACCCCTCCTCACTCTTGGGAAGTTCACAACAAAGTTACTCTTAAGTCTCCAACTGAACAAGATATTCATGGCAAAACTGAGAGATCTAGCCTCGGAAAGGAGATAAAATAGCTGCAAGGGTCCCAAGTTGAAAAGGATAACCAGCCAACCACCAAAGTCTAGTGAAGTGCCACCTTAAATTCCAGCAGGGATTAAGGGATGAGACTTCTTGGCAACAATTTCCCGAAATAGTCCCAAGGAATGGCTTTACTTTCTCAATCTCCTTTTATTCACTTTCTATTCCTGCATAAGCCTTTTTATCTTCACGGGTTTATAACTATCTCCTCTCAAAGGTACCCAAGGTGGAAATATTATCCCAAATTAGATTATTTCACCACATACTTTTTTTACTGGAGACTTAAATTTAATATTGTTCACACTGCTAGGCATTTCATTATATAAAAAACAACAGTAAGTTGCCATTTTAAAGCCATAGGCTTATACAAGTTCAGGCAGCAATTCAATTGGACATCTTAAATATTATTTCTTCATTCCATCTTTTGATAATCCTCAAAACTCCAAAAAGATATGACAAGCACAAAGGAGTATTCTAAAATGAGAGAACAAAGTAATCTTCCATAATTGGCAGTAATCATAATCCAAGGGAAATATAGATCCAATATCAATAACTGTCCTCATAGGGACTATTTCCAGTATGTGAGCATACTTTCAGCAAATGGTAAGTGAGTGAAAAGCTAAGTAGCAAGACTACCATGTTTCAACAATCAAATAAACCTGGAACAGACTAGTATCAGATGTGTAATTATCAAAAGAGAGGGGAGTAGTATCAGATGCTTTCCTATTCTTCAACCAAATCTCCTGACTTTCCTTGAAAAGCCAGAATGTTAAAACATAAACAGTATTCAGGTAAAAAATATCACTATTTCTACTGCAATAAGACAGGTATCTCCAACCATTAATTCCCTAAAGCCCATTCAAGATCTCTAGCCAAGTTAAACAGCAAGTAAAAATCTACTATGGTTTTCAATGACAGATAGATCTTAGTATGGTAGAAAGTATTTGGGATAACACTACAGAACAGAACCTGGAAGGATCATACCCCGTGAAGAACTCCCCAGAGCTATGGATGCACTTCACGTAATCAGCATTAAGCCAGACACGACTCATCGCTGTAAGTGACCTTTCTCTGATGATACTATAGAACTCTTCATTGACATTCACAACAGCTCTTGTAGCTGCATAATATGCCTTCCACCCATTAAGTGGTGTAATGTCGTCTTGTTCCACAGTGAAGTCCTAAAAAAACGTGGTCAAAAACTAAATTACAAATCTTATATACACTCAATGAATCCAAAGCTTATTCAAGAAATTTCTGCCATCTGATGATATTAATATAAAAATTACAGAGACTTATATATGTTAACCTCATAATTTAAGTGGTGGTTCAGTATGGGAAATTAGGTAATAAGCATTATTCATACAACAATTGTTAGACCAATACTTTGCCAGAATATGAATGAGTTGTTCCAATCATTGGAAAGCCAACGAGCAAATTCCACTAAACTCCACAAAACCTTATCCCAACTATTTTACATACTTAAAAATTTCCGACATTGTGCAAACTACTGACCGGCCATAATCCAAAGTTGTGTTGTTGTACCCACCACAAGTCAATAACTACAGTTTGGGGCCTCTATGCGGCCTATATTAAGAGAGAAGTGCAGGGGAAGGGGAATTGCCTTCATAGAACTTCGGGAGAGGGAAGCACCATCAAAGCAAGGACTCAGTAGTTTGGAGTTTAGTGAGGAAGTAGCAGAATCAAGACTTACGAACGAAAGAATATTGAACAACTCAACAATCTAAACGGAGTTAGGATTCCAAGCTTTTATAAAATTAGACCATTAGTTAGAAGTATTACAAGTCTCCACACACCTTGTGATAAAGAGCTTTCCAGGCATTATCATCATTGGCAGCCTTCCTCATGGATGAATTCGTCATCGAAAGACGGCAGAGGCTCGGATAATCCAAATAACTAAGCGCATGGGTTGTGATCTCCGGTACTAAGAGCTCCATCATTGAAGACCCGGACTGAAGCTCAGCCACTACAGGAGCTCTCTCGTGCATATCTCCGACACTACCGTTGGCGTAAGGAGCAGGTGAAAGAGTATAATCAGTACCTTCACCACTCCAACCACAATAACAGCTACAACCACAGGCCTTCTTCAACGAATTCTCGGTACTGTAGACGACTCCGTCAGATTCCCACCGTTTCACCCTCAAGAGAATGGTCAAGGGAGACAATCGAACCGCCCACAGAGCGCACAAGCAACATAATGCAGTAATAGCCGCTACTATATAGAAGGAAAAGTATGGAAACCGCCAGAGAAAAGAGAAATGCTATCCATCTACAAGACATCAAAACCTGGAAAGGAGAAGACGAGGAGTCATAGATAAGAGGTCTCGGAAGGTTTTGATGAGGAAACTAGGGTTTTAGAAGTTATTGCCATTTTCGTCTTGTTATTCTTGTTTCAGGGATGGAAGGTAAAGTGGTGTTTTCGAGCACGGAACTGCGTAACCGCTCTTTTATCAGTTTTTTCGCAATTCTGAAGAGAGGGAAAGATGGGAATGAGGCGTTGTTAAGTTGTAACTTATTTCGGATTAAATTACCCAAAAAATTAAGAGAAAAAAAGGTTTTTCTTGATGTAACCAGACTTTGTTACACGGAGTACAGCACTAAGATTTACCCATCGGAGTAAATATGACGTAGATTAATAGTTAATACAACACCATAGCCGCAACAGCGCAGTAAAACAGTGCAGTATAACTGCTGACTGTGCAAAGCCTTATCCTGAACCCTCCTCTCTCTCTTTTTTTCCCACAGAAAAAGACAAAATTCTCCCTCTCCTTAGTCCCCACATCACGCGCACCCGTTCGGAGAGAACCCGATCCGCGAACCGGCACCATCGAACACAACCCGGAAACCTTGTTGTTGTATATTGCCGACAATCGATAACCCACCGCTTGTTCCCGCAAAAGCGAAGCAGAAGGTAGCGTTACTATCTACCGGTATCAGGTAATTCGCCGCCGGCAATGCCAGATTGGCTCCACCCCCGAAATGCATCACCACCGTTGGCACCTTTACCACCGACTTCCCAGAAAGATCGTAACACGTGTCGAACAACGAGAATCCAGGCGCACTCTTCAACTGTGCTCCCGCGCGGAACGCGTCACGGAGCGCTATGTAAGCTGGGCGAGTCAACCGAGTCACAGAAGTGCCGGAATCGATGATAACCCCACCGTTCCCAGCCGCGTCAAGCCTGAACATGGAGGCTGATATACCCGGCACCAGCACTCCGCCTACACTGATTCCGGTGAGTTCAATGTAGTAGAACGTGTCGAGCTTGGGATTCGTAAGCATAGGCGTGAATACGGCCGATCTTGGCACGGACGATTCCCCAAAAACAGCGGACGAGGGCTTGGACGACTGGCGATCGACTAGGCAATACGAAAATTTCCGACCGAAACGACGCCCAGTCTGAGAAGGGAAAGACAGTCCCCCTCTACCGAGACCAAATAACCCGGCAGCACCGACGAACAGTCCTTCGTTATCATGGCCGCATCCGAACGCTACATTTCCCACCTTAGTCCCTCGAAAGGTTAGTACCTCGGTCGAGAATTCACCGATGGTGAAAGATCCGTCGCCGTAGGAGACCTGGTAGAGGCACAACCGCTGCTGGCTACAACCCGACGCATCAAGTCTCCTGCAGAGCGGCGACGAACAGGGTACAGCAGCAAAAGAGCCAGATTTCTTAGGATCGAAGACGGGATCGGCCTGGTTGTAACATTTACGGCAAGGCGCACATTGGATCCAAACGATATCGCTGCCAGTGTCAAGCACCATGTAGAGGTATCTGGGAGGAGTGCCTATACCTAACCTAGTGAAGTACTCTCCGCTCCCTTGAGATAGCCCGGAAATGATGGAGCTGCTGAAGTCCTTTGGGGGAACGCGGGTGGCATTTCTCGAACCAGCTGCCATGGTCGTCAGGGTTTCAACCCTAGCCACATCCCTCTCCAACCTCAGCTCAAAGAGGGCTTCAGGTGTTGCATTGAAGGCTAGAACGTCTCTATGTTCTAAGCGTACACTTAGAGTGGTTTCAATGCTAGTTTCGGCATTTTCAAGTTCGGATAAGGTTGAAGATTCGCTCCATGAGAGATCGTTGTTGTGGGTAGCAGGCCTCGGAAGAGTACCCAATACCAGGTTTTGGTACTCAAGCGGTTTTGCAGAACCGCCTGAGAGGCAAACGACAAGGAGGAAGAAGGAAAATGTAATTACTCTCACTTTTCCTTCCATGGAGGGAGAGTTAAGGAAACCCTGGGTCGTTCTAAGCAGCAAACGAGACTACATACAGACTTATAAGAGGGAGACCAGAAGTAATGGGGAATGGAGTGTGAACACAGTTCTCTCTCTCTCTCTCAGTTCTCTCTCTCTCTCTCTCTCTCTCTCCTCAACCACTCCGTGACTCCGTCTGTGCTTTACCTTTCTTCCTTTATTACTCTTTTTCCAGTGTAGGAAATGTTTCCACAGGACACGACTCCCAAGCAAAGGTCCCAACTCCCAACCAAGCATGCAATTTCTATATGAGCTGGTGTTTTTTACCTGTGTACACTTTATGCTGCCATGAAGTAGCTAGTTTGGCGTTTTATAGGAAGACTATGGTCTGGATGAGAAATTTCATGCCCAAAAATTGATTCAAATACCTTCCCGCCGTTCAGTCAATTGGTCCCTAGTGATATTAGGGTGTAGATCATGGAGTCTCGAACTCGAGACCCTCCAGCACCAAACTGAATTTTAGGGTACCAATTCGTAAGGTGATGAATTAACTTCGGGAGGTGCTTCTTTATTATTGTTTGGAACTTGGAAGTTGGATGTGGCCCCACTCCCTACCGCAGTTGTCAGTTGCGCTATAATATTAGCACCGTTGGAATTAATTTTCCGTATCAGTATTGATCACTGATCAGTGTTAATACTGCGGTTCTGTTTGGTTGCAAGAGAAACTAAAAAAGAAGTTATAGAAAAAGAAAATTATTTATAAAAATTAAAGAAAAAAAATCAATTTTGATATAAGTTTATAGTGTATAGATATTGTTAGATCAAACACCATGAAATACGAAAAATAAAGAGACAATAGATACGTATGACACAGAGATTTAATGAGGTTCACACACCAGGGTGGTGTGCTACGTCCTCGGGTGAAGAAGAAGATGTTTCACTATACAGAATAGAGATTATACTTAAGTAGCAGCGAGAAAACTCTCCCTGAAACCCTAACTCGAAAAACTCTCAAAATACAATGACTTTCTCAACAAGCAACAATACATTATATATACTCTTAAGTCATGGGCTGACTCATCAGGTCATGGTTGATCCTGTCAAACCATACTGCAGGGGCTACGTCCCTGCACCCTTATACGAGATCAGTGATGGACTCAGGGTTTGAGCCTATCGACCCAACCCCTCTACTTCCATCACAGATCTCAGAAAACTTTTTATTCAGGTCGCCACCAAAATATATCAAAGTGGATCAATCTTCAAAACGGATCAAGAATTCGAGACAAATTCAACATATGTTTTTTCCATAACCCTTTACAATCTGATTATATGGATCTCACATTTACAAATTCCTCTTAATCAGAAAAACTATTTACACTCTCTCCCCCTAGCAATTTGGGTTCTCTTGTTCGTGGAATCATTTCTAGTGTCTTGTTTGGAATTTGCATGAGAGATTCTCCACACAAGGCTTTCTTTTTTTTTTTTTTTTTTTTTTTTTTTTTTTTTTTTTTTTTTGTTAATAATTCTCCACACATGGTCGGTATAGGAAACCCTCTTCATCTGAGTCCAACTTAACTAGGTCACACGTTAGTAAAATGTTTAAAATTTATTTAAAAGGTCTAATTTAATTAAAGAAGCTTTGACCATGGAATAAATAAGGGAAGACATATATCTATTATAGATCACACGATTGACATTAGTCATCAGATTTTATATGGAAAAATTATAAGATTACCTACAATTGGGTTTCAATTTATCAAATTATTCATTCAGTTTTCCCTTCAACAGATATACTCAAAACATTGGTATGATAAAAATATCCAAAAAAGTACCATCCCTTATCATATGATTTATTTTACATTTTTACCCCCACTCCCCTCTCTCATCCTCTTCTCTATCCCCAACACTTGGAAAAAAATCGTCTGCAATTCCGATCTCGTACAATTCCGTGCAATACCCCCTTCAGGCGGTGACACGTGTATTGATACCAATACAATGGCCCATATCTGATTTAAATGTCTTTTCACTGATTTAATGTTTTATTAGTTGTACCAGATCTGGGCCATTGTATTGGTATCAATACACGTGTCACCGCCTGAAGGTGGTATTGCACGGAATTGTACGAGATTGGAATTGCAGACGATTTCAACCCCCAACACTTTCCTCCACAACAGCAGTCGCTACTCGCAACCGACTATGCGGCATCATCCCTCTCTCTTGCTCCACTCTCTCTGTTAGAGAGGTTGTCAAAAACTCTCTCTCGTGTGGTTTCATTTCTAACCTCTCGTGAGTCATGGTGCCATAACTTAGGATATGAACAAATAAACAACTCTCTCTCTCTCTCTCTTGAAAGAGGGTTATTTGGGGCTGTTATGAGGGTTTCTTAACCCAATAAGGCAAAACTCATTGATTACGGCATTTTCTGCAACTCTTTCCACGCCTCATCCAAATCTGACTATAAGACTTAAATTTAATTTAGAATTCCAGTGTCCTCTAATTTGGTTAGGATTTTAATAGTAGTTGTTCTTCAAACTTAGTTGTTAGGAGGCACCTTGCAATCGGGCCATCAAAGGCGGATAAAAGGATTAGTGCCGATGAGGGTTCCAGTTCCTGGAGATAGGAGGAAGAAAGGGGGGGAATAGAGAATAGAAAATTAGGGTAAAATGGTGATTCCGGTGGAGAGAGATCTCATCATCAACGAGTTAGAGAAGATAATCAGTGAGAGTTGTAGTGTGGGTAAACTGTAAACAAAAGAGGGCAAAGAAGAGGTTGAGGAAGATGAAGTAGGGGTTAAAATGTCAACAAAATATAGGTGGTGAGGGGTAGTTTTATAATACCCAAACTTAATTTGGTCAATTAGATAAACATGAAGATTGGGGGGATAATTTTGTAAAAAGAAACCCAAAAGTGAATAATCATGTAGTTTCCCCTTTTTATATAAGACCTGTCTAGAGAATCCATAAATATACTAGTGTGTTCGGTGCTATATTTACTCCATAAAATTTCTAGATCCATTCAGTTTTTTTTAACCCTAAAATGAATCTTGAAAATAAAATAGAGTTTTCAATTATTTTTTTCTTGCATGGGTGGAGGTGGTTACTAGAATAAGGGGGTAACTCAAGGGGGTAGCGTAATTGGTGAGCAACAAACTTGGTGTTCTTCACTGCTTTTAGTGAAAATTGAATCATGAATGGTTTTCATTCAACCCTGGTATGACCCAGTCCATGCGGTTGTGGAGTTAGTATGATCCCACGGGACTAGTCAGACCAAAGGCCTGAATACCCATCGTTAGGGGTGTCAATTCGTGGTCCGACCCAACTAAATTGATCGGGACCGACCGTTTATAGACTGGCCCAGCCCGGACCATTTATTAAACGTGTCGGGCTTGAGCCTGGCTCGTTTATAAATGGTCGGTCTCGGTTTTGCTACTTGGACCGTTGGGCGCCCGACCGAGACCGACTGAATAACACCCTACCGAGATCGGCCTATTGTGCACTGGCTTGGCCCGACCCTTTAATGATTGTAGAATACCTATTTTACCCCCAAAATTAAAGAGTAAAAACTAAAAAGTAAAGACATGTTCACATTTTAAATAATGGTTATATTTTGTATCATTTATTGATTTATTGTAATTTTTTTGGGCTTGCATGAGTGGGCCGGAATATAAGAGCACATTTTAAAAAGTGCCCATTTAAAAATCGGTTAAAGTCCGTTTAATATTAAACATGTCCGTAGCCCGATTAAGGCCCGACTAAAGCCCGATTAAGGTAAACCGATTATAGCCCGAGGCCGACCGACCGAATATAAAGTGTACCATGCCCTCAATAACTAAACCCGATTAGTTAAATGGGCGGACACGGTGTAGCCTTTGAAAGTCTTCAAGCCCGATTAAGCCTGATCGAAACCGAACCAGCCCAATCGGTTGACGCCCCTACCCATCGTTATACCCGTCGTTAACAAGAAAAAAAAAAAAATACAGGGTGAGAAATTGTTGTTGAACCAAAGTTAAAAAATGATATTAGCTCATCTATGAGCAATTGAGTGTATGAGTGACCCATTTTCTCTCCACCCATTAATTAGATCAAAGAAGGGTTTTCAAGCCATGAATTTTTTTGTTTTCTTGTTTTTTATTTATTTATTTATTTTTTATTTATATAGAACCTATGAACAATAGAGGGTGGGATTTGATGATGAATCAAATTCTAAAATGATATTAGTTCATCAAGGGAAAATTGAGCATGTGATTGATTTGTTTCCGTTTACCAAAAAGATTAATTATTTTCCTCTCCACCTAAAGTTAATGGTAAATCTCTTCATCTACTCATTTGAATTTTAGTGCTCTCCAGATTAAACTAAATAGGGTATCTCATACCATGAACAATTAAATGTCAAAGTTAATGATGAGCCCATTCCAGTCATAGCATCATATCTCCATTTGATGAAGGGTGAGATAAAAAAAATTCAAATCATATATATATATATATATATATATATTGTACGAAGACAAATCTATTCAACTTGCCGAGGCAAAAAAAGCAAAACAATGTTCAAGAGTTCCTTCGCATAAGGAGATCCCTAAAACGTACTACGAGGATAGGAAAGCGCCCATTTGAAAAAAAAAGTTCAAATCATTTTTCATATACAATAATAATTTGTTATCACTTTACATGATACAATGAGACAAAATCATTTTTCATATGAAACTCTATAACAAGGCTATCTTACTTTCATCACCTCTATAGGTGTATTTTGAACTTTGACATTCTTTCATTGCCCCTAGTCTTATTGTCAAGTTCTTTAATATAAGGTTACAAAATGTTGAAAGTGACATAACAACATATCATCAATATCAAAAGGCGTTATTGCCATGCATACCTTTCTAGTATACCTATAAAATGATACTATTACTCTTGTTATAGTCATATTAAGATGGCAAGGTTACAAAATTTTTTGACACCTTGATGAGTGTCAAAGAAGAAAATATCTTACATAAAAATACTCTTGAAAAGAAAACCATGCTAATGCCCTTACAAGCACTCTCATTGACCCCAGCGCAAGTACAAAGGCTATGTAACAAGGCAATGACCTCTTGCCCTTCTCTAAAATCTTGTCTCATTTTAAACTATTAAAGCCTCTAATATACTCATAACTTTGATCGATTGTTAGAATTGTTTATCATTTTTCACATTGGGTGGTGCAAAAATCCATGGTGCGAAGATCCCTTTGCTTTTCTCCATTCTCTAAGTATATTGTTTTTGGGGGTAAAAAAAAAAAAAAAAACCCCTAGTTTGAGGTTGCCAATGCCTAGAATACCAAAAAAAAAAAAAAAAAAAACCCTAGAGACAAGTAAGCAAAAAAAAAGAATCCGTTACCCCTACCTTGACGTTGATGATGATCCACACGCTTTCCCATTATGTTTTTCAAAGAAAAGTTTACAACAAAGCCTTCATGATTTTAGTACGTGTTCGTAGCATAGCATATGTTGGCCCCTTCTTGTATTTCTCTCCTCATTATAAGGGGCAGATATGTAATTTCAGGACGGAGATACACACAGAGAGTAGCTACGCAGCCTCCTAGTGTTCTTCAATTTCAGCGGTTATGACTTAATTTATTGTCCAAAGTTTTTTTTTTTTTTCGTAAAACGAAAGGGTTCTTAAGTGTTGATGATGTTAATAGGATCTCAATCTGTCCCTCTCTCATGTCTGAAATCCGTTCGATTTCGATATCTGGTGCAGCTTCCGATGGCGAGCGATTCATCTCTCAATTTCCCAAACCCCAGCAGAGCAAACTAGAAAAGCACATCTATTGAGAGAGGGTAAAGGGGAAGTTTTTAGTTATTCGATTGTGATCGAACTCTTTGTTTTGCTCCTCCGGACCCCTTCCCCTCTCTCTCTCTCTCTCTCCTCTTTCTCTTTTTTCTCTTTTTTTCTCTTCTTTTATTCTTCTCTTGTCTACCGGTGTTGAATCTTCCAAGAAAATCGAGAATGAAGTGAGAAAGAGGGGGAAGAATCCGAAGAAAAGTAGGAAACGCGGAATAACGAGTCAACGACTCGTCATTGTTTTAACGTATTTTTCTGCGTTGCATCTCTTCTTGCATTATCCCTTTGTATGAATGGATTTGGATAACATTGAATGTATCTCGTCCTCTGACGGGATCGACGAGGAAGAGATCCATCATCACCAGTTCTCGACCAAGCCTCACAACAATATCGTTTCCCCGGCGATATCTCCGGCCACCAGTGTCCATGAGTTACTCGAGTGCCCAGTCTGCACCAATTCCATGTACCCACCCATCCATCAGGTCTGTTTCTCTTCTTTTTTTTTATTTTTTTGGTCCATGGGTTTCTTCTCTTAGTATCTTTCTGCCTATGGTTTCATGTTTTCAAAGTTTGCAGTTGTGGTATTGTGATTGGTATAGCTGGGTTTTAGGGTGTTGATTATAGTGTCTGAAAGGATTTCTTGATAAAGGTTGGTTCTTGGTTCATGTTTTCAAACTCTTTGCATTTGCCTGGTAATTCTGGTCGGAACTTGGGGTATTAGCAGTCGAATTTTATACATCTGGGGCGTAACTCGGTAGAAAAGTGAAATGGATTGGAAGATTGGTTCCATTCAGATTGGTTTTTGCTCTACTCTTGTGTTGAAACTTTTATTTGATTGTCTGGCCTTTCTATTGTTGGGACATGGCATTGGGATTCGAATGTCATATGGGTTCAAAGAAATGTGGGGCGCTATTTGATGGGTAATCTTTTAATCTTCGACTGTTAGGTATTTTACTTCAATCTTTCTCCCCATTTTTTTGGTTCCATGGATGGGCAATATTTTACACATACTAGATTAAGTTTTGGCGTGGGGTTACATCTTGCAAAGGCTTTGTTTTTGCCTCCTGCGCCTTTTTGTTGGCTGGTATCGTCAGATATTAGTGGTCAATTCTATGGTTGATTTGGATTCTCAACTCTTAATTTATTGGCGAGGGAAGGAGAATTGGAGTATCTTTAACTTGGTCATTATTCCTGGATTTGGTTATATACAAATGATGATTGAGAACTATGATGCATTTTGAAGCTTTTCTGATCCTTTTATTGTTTATTTTGTGCATACCTGTTTAATGTTTTGTAAAATGATAACCCTCTCCTTTCTTTGTCAATGTTAGTATTCATGACATTACTTTATACACAACGGATAGGTGTCAAGATAAAATATTGATAAGTAAAGCTGATTGATGAACCAAAAGACCTTTCAGTTGTAAAAGAAATACACTGGGCAAAAGGCTCTTTTTATGACCATGTAGAAGGGGTTCCTTGATGGCCTATTACCTTGTTGTGTCTTGTCTAAGGATGATTTGGCAATTCCAACTATTGGTAGAGAGAAGATGGCCCTGATTATTCACATATCACATTGAAAAGTTCAATGCAATCTAATAACCTTCCGTTGTTGGCATGCATCCTTGTTTTGGCATGCATTCTCCTTGAAGTCCGTGCACTAGTGTGCACCCTTTTAGTCTTGAATTTCTAGAGGTTTATTTTGCCATGTAGGTGAATTTGTTTCGGTTGAAATTTAACAATTGACCAGGGACATTGGGTCTACCTGTCCTCAAGGTTTGGGTCCCACCTAAGATGCCATGTGGTAGGACAGGGAATGAGGATAAAGGTAGTACACGGAATTAGTAGTTAAGTGTTTGAGTTAGATTAGAATAGTTGATAGCTAGAAAGAGTTCTTTTTGAGTTTATGTACTTTATTGAGTGTGTGAGTTTGATTAGGAGTTATGAGTTAGTTTAGGAATTTAGAAAGTCTTTATATATGCAGTACACCCTCCATCAATTAGAGATGATTTGAGTAAAGAATATTAAATTTTTAAAGAGTTTTGGCATTGTTGAGTAGTGCATACGGTATTGGTATCCCAAACCTGATTTCTTCTCTTCTCATCTCTTCTTCCTTTTGAAAAGTTTGATTTCGTCTCTTTCCCTTTGTAGAAACGCAACCCTAAAACGATGTAGAAGACAATGGAAAAAACAAAACAAACAATGCACACGGATTTTACGAGGCTCGGCAAGGTTGCCTACGGCCCCGATGAGATGAGATCCTGCTTCACTATCAATGGAGAATAGGGTTACAGCGCTCGTCCTCACGCCTCTCAGTATTGCTTGCATTACAGAGAAAGAAACCCTCGCTACAAATATATAGCGAAAAAACCCTAATCTGGAAAGTACACAATTGCCCTCAAATAAAAAATTCGAGGGGGGGCTGCCCCCCCTACACCTCTTGCTATGTAGGGGGGGCCTCCTGCCCCCCTTGTAACCCCCACGGCCCGCTAACCGGCTAGCGGGACCGCCGTCCTGCCTGTCTAGGTGCTGCACCAGTACTCCCTGGATTAAACTGCGACGGAATACAAGACATTATACACCAACACCCTTCCCTTCCATCATTCTGATTTCTTCCTTTAAAGACATAGTTGCTTCTTTTATCTCATATCTGATCACAAATTTGATCATTGGACCTGCTTGCATCTAGGATCTATAATCTTGATTTTCATATTGCATTATACAATTTTACCTCTACGCGGCTACAGGGAAGGGCTTGCTTCATTATGGTTATTCATTGCAGTCTTGAGGAGCATGCTATGTTTCTCCATCTTTCTTCTGCATTTCCTTACTTGTTCTGCTTACTCATTCTGCTATTGAAGGTAATTGAGTGTTCCATGATGCAGGAGCATTTGCGTGGACCGGGCCAAACCTGTTTGAGAGTCCCGACTGAGAATTAGGCCCAAATTGGGATTTGGGTCTTGTAGGATAATTAGATATTTATTTTCTTTAGGGTGATATGTATTCTTTTTATTTATTTATTTATTTTTTCAGAAGCTTAGCGATGAAGGATATTTGGTTTCCCAGTGTGAGTTGTTCACTGGTTCTTAGTTTTCTAGTAAGAGTTTCTAAGTTTTAGGAGTCTTATCTTATTATGCTTGTATCTACCAAAGATTGGAGTTGAAGAATGAGTTGAGTTTGTTTTACTGAAGCCTGCTTGGCCTTGGGCAGCTGGCTGTCGTTCTCCCTCCTCCACCCACTTCGTCCTAGCGCTCTGTTTTCCTTGTTTCTAATGATACAGGCAGCCAAACAATTGGGTATTGATCTCCTTGGTCATTCTTTTTTTCACTTTGGGAATTGCGGTTTAGATCACTCACCCATCGGAAATTCAACCAACCTCCCCCCACCCCCCCCAAAAAAAAAAAAAAAAATCCAGACCGAGAGCCATCTGATTTGGCAACAATACCTGTGATTGCTGTGTTCTTTTCTTTTTATTATTAGTATTCTTATTTTCTATTTCATGGATCCATGTAACCGACCCCATTTAGTTGTGACAAGGCTGAGTTGTTGCTGTTGTTAAACAATAACTGCAACCAGATTACTTTTATTTTTGCTTGTTTCAAGTTTACCCTCACTCAATAAAGACTAATCCCTCTCTTGTCCATTCCCCTATTTAACTACCAAGTTGCCCCTTAAACATTCTGGTTTATTACAAGTTTGCCATTCCCTTCTTGAGCTCGGACTTTTGTTGAGTTGGATGGGCCCATAAACGGCCCAAATAAGTTTTTCAACCCGAGGATCTCACTCCATATTGTTTCACAAATTTGTAATAGATGAAAATATTTAGAACTTAAAGAGAGAACATGGTGATGTTGGTTTACTTCACTTTACAAGGGAACAACAGCATGTAAGTTTGCATGCAGATTGGTCCTTTTAACACATGCATTGGATTTCCACAGAAGTCATGGAGTTAATATCTTAGATATGGTCACTGTTTTCCTTGGAAACTGTGGGTAAATTTTCTTTGACTCATTTTTCTCCCTGCTGTGCAAAAAGACGCACCCAATGCATGAGTGGTCTGGGGAGGGTCACAAGCAAAATGTTGGGGGTTATTTCCGCAATCCTAGAGATGAAGACATGGACATAGATGACCTTAGACGGTTTGACCCCGCAAAGTGGGGATTTCTGTGGCCTTTTCGGTTGGGCATTTGAATGCGGTCGAGTTTTGTGGTACCTCTGACACTTGAACTGATTTTGAAGCTTGGACTCTTAGGATCATGCAAACTTTAGACTGATTATGGACCAGGCGCAAAATGTTTGCGGCTTTTTTTTACCAGCTTAATTGTAAGACAATCCATGCCAGGAATCACCTTGATTTTTTTAGTCAAATTTTCAAAAGCGTGATTAAGGGTTTTAATATGGTGGGTCTACACTTTGAGTTGCTTCAGGTTCTCCTCCTTGCTGTGAAGGTTTGGCCGATTCTGATGGAACCCTGCTAAACATTGGGATCTTATACAAGATTGTGTGGGTTCTTTGGTCCATTCTTCCTTGGTTTGGAGTGCACCTATTCTGGAAATACTCTTCTGACATGCTTTGGAGGATATGGAGAAAAGGCCCTCCTTCTTCCTTCTGTCTCTTATTGTGAGAGAAGGAAACTGGTCAACACACCTCTGGATTCATCGTAAATTAGGTGCTACTTTTGAAACTGACCAAGTTGGGTTTTTTTTTCTAATGATATAATTGATTCTTTGTTGTTTTGGCATCTCACTTCCTTTGGTGAAAGGCAGACATGTGGAAGTTCTTGTTGGTGGTAATGTCATGGAACATTTGGAAATCGAGGAACAAAAGTGTTTTTTTTTTCTTTCTTATAAGATGTGACGTATTCTATCCAAGATATGATTAGATATAGAGTGGCTTGATGAGCCATCATAGTCTCCATGTTTTAGAGTTCATCTTCAGACTCTTTACTACAATTTTGGTCTATCATCATCAGGTTTTGACCTATGTCTCCCTTTATGGTTACAAGGTACTGGACAGTCCCTTGGAGGACATTGTCTATTTTAATGTTGATTTTCCTCTTTGTAATCTAGGACTGTTGGTCTAGAGATTTTTAGAACAATTCGGTTACTGTGATTGTTGACTTTTCTAGGCTTCAAACTTGTGGGGTTTCCTTAGTTTCAGACACTAGTATTCTCGAATGGACATATATTATCTCCCCCCCACCTTGCCGGTGTGCCCTTTTTTTTATTGAGGAAAAGTTGGTAATTTTGACTGGTTTGCCACCTCATTTTTACTTATCCTCTCTTAGCATATTATGGAGGCCTTGTTCCAATAGATGCCTAGGATGACCACCCTTGGCAGACATGCTAGCTAAGCCAGGAGTGTCGCCATCCTAAGCTGATCCTCTTGCTTTTGTGCAATATCTCCTTGCATTTTATTGTTGTCTTTTTGGTACTCTCCCTGATTGTTTGGGTGCCCTCATGTTGTGGGATGATAAGGTTGCTCCAGTTGTATATTTGTGAAAGTTTTTCAAAATACGATTTACATTGACAGGCAAAACAAATGCTGCCATTCTTTGAGTTATTGAGACAGAATACTGATTTGAGAAACTAAGGCAGCTCATATGTCACCTGTTAAGCAGCTTCATGGTCATGGCCTCATGGGGGACCACAGATGTTTGTAGCTGGTTGTCAAATCCAGAATAGAGTGGTGCCATTTAGAGGGCTCTACTTCCAATACATGGATAAGTCTTTCTGTAAAGTAGAATCCCCGCTTCTAATTGAACCGTGCAATTGAATGGGCCTCACCTTTAATCATAAATGGATGTGTTGGCAGAAGCAGAGATTTGGCACCATGGTTTTCATTTTAAATTCGAATTGAGAAGGAAGACATACAATTATGGCAACTTTTTTTTTTTCTGGGAGTCTGTGCAAAGGAGAAAGGGCTTTAGAGGCCCAGTGGTTTTGATGTATCGAGGCTTGCTGCACATTTGCTAGATCATCATTCTATTGAATGGTGCATCACAGGCTAGTTTAGAGGACCCCAGGGTATCAGAAGGTTGTAAGCTATGCCGGAAGAATCTGATGTTGGTAATGGAGCTTAGCAATTAGAAACTTCCTTTTTGTAGATGATAATTATAATTTTGTGAAGCACCAGTCATCAACTTTAGACAGTGACAATTGCCTGGCCTCTGAAGTAACTTTTCAAAAACTGAGTTGATTGGTTTGGGTTAGGGGTGACCAAGTTTGACCAACCCATCTGACTGATTATGTTTGACCCGATTATAACTAGGTCTGCACGAAACTTTCTTGTCCAAAATCTGGGTTTGGTCATGCATAATGTGTCCAAATTTAAAACTGGATGGGGTGTGTTGGGGCAATTTTTGTGGAGGTATTCTCCAAAAACTGCTATTCTCCTTGAGTAGACATCCTTAGTAGTCAAGAAATCAAAGTGTATAGACATGTTAAACATGTTACTTCCTAGATGATGAGCTTCTCCTTGTGCTTGTCTTTGTTCTTGGCTTTCATTTGTCTCGATCTTCATGCTTTGACTGAAGATGTATCCTATGTGGTGTGAATGATAAGAGTGGGTGTGTGGACAACTAGCTTGAAGCTAAAATGGGAGAAGATCATAATGATAATAATATAGTGATGTTATATTTGATACGGTTTTTACATTGTAATCATTCTCTTTGACGTACTTACCATTCTTCATGTATTGGTAAAACAAGACTATTAAGTACTTCTGACAAATTAATTTTGCTTGCAGTGCCACAATGGCCACACACTGTGTTCCACCTGTAAAACAAGGGTGCATAATCGATGCCCCACTTGTAGACAGGAACTTGGAGACATCAGGTGTCTAGCTTTAGAGAAGGTGGCTGAGTCGCTTGAACTACCCTGCAAATACTGCTCCCTGGGCTGCCCAGAGATCTTCCCCTACTACAGCAAGCTCAAACATGAAGCACAGTGTAACTTTAGACCATACAACTGCCCATATGCTGGATCAGAGTGCTCCGTTATGGGGGATATCCCCTTTCTTGTTGCCCATCTGAGGGATGATCACAAGGTTGACATGCACTCTGGATGCACATTTAACCATCGTTATGTCAAGTCTAATCCACGTGAAGTTGAAAATGCCACCTGGATGCTTACTGTAAGTATGGTTTTCCTTGGTTTTCCTTTTAAGAATTTCAGTTTGGATTCCAAGACCATTGGCAGAAATTTGTGATGGACTTCAACAAGAAACTTTCATTTGTATCATCCATGTTTGGTAGGGTTATGAAGTTCTGGGGGACAAGCTTTCTTTAATCTTACCATTCATGCACCTGACTTCTATGGTAGATTTTTATATACACCCCATACTGCAGATTCAATCTATTTGGGAGTCAATTTGGTCCATGAGATTCATTTTAGTTGGATGACACTTTGCGTGACACTCTGGAGATGTAATGCACAATAATTGGGTAATTGCATCTATGGTCACCTGATTGATGTGATTTTTGGGCACTGGGCATGGTGGTGTGGCTCAGCAGTAGCACTGTTGGGAACATTAAATGGCCATTGAAACAATTTATACTGCAGCAGGCGTGGACGATTTGCCAGAGACAAACTATGAAACCAGCACTACGCATGACCTATTTGGTTGTTTGGGAAGATGCAAGTTGTCTCTTGGTTGCATACAAGATTCTGGTTTCTATGCTAAAGTGATCCTGATGGCCATGTTTCTCTTTTTGTAGGTCTTCAATTGTTTCGGTCAGTACTTCTGTCTGCACTTTGAAGCCTTCCAGCTTGGCATGGCTCCTGTGTACATGGCATTCCTCCGTTTTATGGGAGATGAGGCCGAGGCTCGGAACTTTAGCTACAGCTTAGAGGTTGGTGCGAATGGCCGTAAACTTATATGGGAGGGCACCCCAAGGAGCATCCGCGATAGCCATCGGAAGGTCAGGGACAGTCATGACGGCCTCATTATCCAGCGGAACATGGCGCTTTTCTTCTCCGGTGGGGATAGGAAAGAATTGAAGCTACGGGTTACAGGGCGCATCTGGAAGGAACAACAAAACCCAGATGCTGGTGTATGCATTCCTAATCTTTGTAGCTGAAATTCATGTGATTACCAGGCTCATTGTATCATGCTGTTTGTGCTAACCCATGGGACTACGGTTTTACTGGTTCTTGGTCATGTTTGTTCCAAAGCTCTCTTTTCTTTGTCTTTCTCTCTGCGTGTTTATCTGTGTGCCAACTTTTCTGGTAAAGTAATTATGTACGAGATGCTGGGGAACCGTGAAAGATATATAAATGGAAGTTGGAGGTTTGTTCTGTGGCTTGGTTTATAACCCGTTTCTTCATTTTCTTCTATTGAGATTATTTCTCCGTGGTACCATATTATGTATGTAAATCATAGCAAGTGCCTTTTAACTCTATTATAGAAGTAGAACAATTGTATAAAATTAGGAAGTGGAAGGACAGTTTTTGTGACTGCAGCTTCATTGCAAATAACTGGATTAGTAGCTCCTTAATTGGGGACATTAACAGATTATATCTGGTGTTTTTTTTTTTTTTTTTGTCTAACTTGACATGCATGGAAGGATTTGTAACTCTGATGGTTTGGTTGATAAAAAGGTTTTAAGGGTGATGAGATCTATGAGCCCTCTTACATGATAAAACGAAGAAGAATAAGAAGAGGTTTGACACAATTTCAGATTTCATGATCCCCTTTGGGGGCAAGTGCCTGCGGCATGATAGCTGCCTTAGAGATTTATCTTAGGTGCTCTTGTTGTGACTTCGGCTTTAGTTTACTGCAGTCGACCTCGATGGTTGGCGAAGCAAAAGAAAGGAAAAAAAAGAAGTACAGAGCACCCAGCGGCAGAGACGTGTTGAAACTTGAAAGAGCTCGAGAGTACTTTGCCATGTTTTCTGACTTTGGGTGTTGCTTCAGTTTGAGAAATCTCAGGCTTGTCTAGCTAATCGAAGTGGCTTTAGAAAAGCGAATGACAATAAATTCCAGGCGTACAATGAAGTTTTGCTTATGAACTCTTGCTGGATTTGAGGGAAGGGGGATGATCATCCGGCCTACTTCGACGAAAATTTCCAATAGTTTTGGTGCTAACCTCCCTTCTTGCTTCCAACAATAGAAACCTCTATAGTCTACTTTTGTATAAGCTCCTCCAAATGGAAGAATGCCAAATTTGAGGCCGTGTTCAATGTACGCAATCTCAGAATAGATTCTGGATCTAGAATGCTTTCAGAAACCTGACTCTTTTATATTTTCTAGCTTCCAATGCATTAGAAAAATCCACTTTCTTCCAATTTGACCAGAAATCTGCATCTGCAAAAACTTTGCCTTACTTGAACTTGAAATTGAAGAGGAATGAGCGCTTCACATTTTGTGTGTTGCCTTAATCAATACTCTCAACATGACAAAGGAATGCACCACCAACAAGATTGATCATCAAATCAATCAATCCTTTCCTCCACAGTTTTGAACAAGGATGAATTTACGGAGGAAGAGAAACCCGTGGCTATGTTGTTGCCTCCCTTCTTCACCTGATCCGTCATCAGCATCAGCCTCACTCGCTTCTTCCATCACTTCATCCGAAACTGCAGGATCAAAGACCAACATCAACTTCACCACTAGCAGCTTTCTCGCTACCCTCTGTGTCACTAGCAGCCACTTGAGCTTCTGCTGCATTTACTTGCACGGACTCAACGGCAGCCTCACTCACATCACGCTCCTCAGTTTGAATCTCTTCAGTTGCAGAGGTTGACGACTTGGCCTCTGTTGCTCTGGCATTGGCTGCTGCTGCTGCTTCCGCTTCCTTGGCAAGAGTCTCCGCCTTCTCCTCCAACAATTTTACCAATTCCTCCTCTCTTCCCCCTTTCCTCAGTTCATCCGCGGCAACTCCTGCAGCTCTGGACTCAAACCCACGTCCTCATCGTTCAACATGTCGCCAACCAACTTCAGTACCTCATCCAGCTTACCCGCCTCACCCAACGCCTTCAGCATCACCTCGTAGTTAAGCAGAATCTACCTTCAACTTCTCTATCATCTGGTCGAAGAACACCTCCAAACAAGAATGCGATACGTAGTCGGGGAAGGATTGAAAGGGGCAACATTGATAAGCTGCTTATAATGTTCGAGAGCGGTGTCGGTTTTCCTACAATCACAGTAAGCGTTAACGAGGAGATTGTGAGTGATGAATCGAAGAAGGGAGAGAAGATCGGAGTATTGAGATGGGCGAAGGAGAGCGGCCAAGACGGCGTTACAAGTGAAGATGATGGACCTGCAATTGGAGTAAATGGGGTGGCGAGTGAGTAGTGCGGTCTCATCAAGATCGTTCTGGCGGATGAAGGTGAGAATTCGATTGCGGAGGTTGCCAGTGAGAACAGAGACGGATTTTGGGAGTTTGGACGCATTGGGGTTTGGTTTAGGGTTTATGGGACGTTGTTGGGGTTGGGAGTGTCGGAGGGAATTGAGAGGAGGTTCAATTCGGAGGCGGTGCTTGCGCCGGAGACGCTCGGCCGCGGCTTCTTCAGGGGTGGCAAAGGAAAGAACGCGGCACGGCAGGAAGACGACGGAGGACACTAGTGAGGTTTTGTAAGTGTTTTGAGTTGGGTGAAGAAGGCTGGTATGGATAGAGCCATTTCGTCCTCCACCGCCGGCCGAGGTCTCCGGCGCAAGAAGGGCTTCTGAAAGGGATTAAGGTCAGGGTTCTAAGAATCGGTGCGATGCGGATTCTTAAAATGCATTATTGACATATAAAAACAGTGAATAATAATCTCAAAATGCATTATCGAACAAGAATGGCTGGCAAACACCAAACGCAGCCTTAACAAAACATTTAGACTGTATTTGATTGTAAGAAGAAATAGAAAAAAAAAAAAAATGAAATTTTTATAGTTAAAAAAAAATTGTATATGATCATTATACCATGTGATTATATTATTGACTTCGAATCATTTTATATTTGATTATAAAATTTTACTTTACTTGCATATAACAACTTTTGCTATAAAATAAAATTTTACACTTAAAATATATCATTATTTAATATAATTAAAAAATCAACTAATTTATATAATTAAACGGGGTAATGATTACAAATATATATATATATATATATTTTTTTTTTAAAGTACGAGAATGATTGCAAAAACATTTTTTTAAGCATGAAAAAAAATTTCATGAGCCTTTGCTTCCAAACAATGCCAGTAAAATTATCTACTGATACATCCTTCGGAACCCCGTAAGACCTATCCCTAAGCCTCGACGGCCTCTGACACAACAGAAAAATAGCCGGCTGAAACAAACTGAGCCTCAGTTTTGAAGTACCCCAAGAGGGGAAATCTAAGCTGGTCATACTTTTTTGTGAGAAATAAACATTTAAAGATAAACAAGGGTAAATAACAGAAACTTCATGACAACTGATGGATGGATAATCATCCAATAAATGTGAAATGCAGAACCTGTTTTGTTTCCTTGGTGAACAAATTTCTTGTTATGAAGCACTGTACACTGTACAGTAATCTACATTCACATCCAAGCAGGATCCATCCAACCCAGTGTACTTGTTGCCGCTCTATCTATGACCTATTTGTATCTTCTGATTTTTTGTGTTGCTATAACTAAACCATGAGTCGGGTCTAGCCTTGTTGTATCTTATCTGGGGAAAAAAAAAAAAAGACTTGAAGAATGGAGGCTAAATAGCAGGAACCATTTCGAGTCTTCCTTTCTGCTGTGCTGCTTCAACATATTGTTCTGCAAGTTTCTTTACTTTCTCACCTTCCTTGATGAGGAAATTTGCATTCTTTGCTTTAGAATGGTGTTTCATAACCTTCTCTCTAGTTTTACACACAGACCATCTATATTGTTCAGCCGTGATCACACCACTGTTGCACAATGGCCTGATGTGCTCTTTAATGTAGGCTTCCACCTACAAAAGACTCAGATATAACAATATGAGTGAATGGAAGCCAGCAAGTAAATAATTTGAATGACACAAGTAGGAAAAGAGTATAGATCAAGACCGCTTGATCTCTAAGGTGAATTACAGTGTTATTGGTATCTCCAAAAAAAAAAAAATACAAAAAATACAAAAAACTGACCAATTCTCTGGCTAATGTGACAAACACAGACCTATCTAGGTATCTTTGTACCTTCTCGGATATAGAATGCCTGAGGTCAGACTGCTTTTCATTGCATTTCAACTCCTTCCTTTGAACAATCTGAGTTGTCAAAAGATTCGGAGAATTTTCCCCACCAGAAGAAACATGGTTCGTGACAAGTCTACCTGTGACAAATGTATTCTCCGCACAGCTGTCTGTCACAACATTGGATGATCCAGATGCTATATCAGGTTTGCAAGTCGCTTTCTCCAAAAAGGTTATGTTCTCAGTTGAGGTCTCAACTGCAATCATTTTACCTGGCTGTCGTGATGCTATTTGGGGAAATCTTTCTGCCAGTGGTTCTTTATCAGGGCCATATAACTCCTCACATTCTGCCAAAGAAGGCTCTTCATTTCCTTCATCTTGCAACGGTTCAGGAGGAAGGCATGGTGCATCTCTATGACCTCCAAGGTTGAGACTTCCTGGCCTCCACTCTTTTCACACTTCAGAACACAAGAAGAATCCATTGGGACCTCAAAAGTCTGCAACCTCTCGTCATCCTTAGAATCTTGATTAATTTTTGTCTTTTCAGCGTTAAAAGTGGAGAAGACCACCTTCATTTTCAGGTCACCTTGTTCTGGTTGTAATTTGGATGCACTAAAAGCACTAGTACCAATATAGTCTTCATCATCCAAGTTGTACTCAAAATCTCCATATACATCTATTTCTGGATGAGAATCAAGTTCAAACACATTCTCGGGTCCTTCTTCTCTGACCTTTTCTGTGGGGTCATCATCATCAAGGTTCTTGGTTGGGCAACTTGGATTATTTGGCAGGGAATCTGACAAAAGCCCTGCCATTCTCAGTGCCTCTTCTACCATGGGATCAGACACAGCATTTTCAACTGTTGGTTCTGTAGTTCTAGTAGTGTCAGCTGTTGGAGAAGAAGCTTTTGATTCTACAGCTCCACTAGCCTTCTTGTTATTTGCATGCTGCACTAGCATCTGAGAACAGAGATTTACATACACTAGTTTGCTGTTTGACCTATCAGCAACCTCCTTTTCAATGTTAACAGCATCTGTGACAGCCAACTCTGCAGCAGCAGTTCTGGAGAAGAAGCTTTTGATTCTACAGCTCCACTAGCCTTCTTGTTATTTGCATGCTGCACTAGCATCTGAGAACGGAGATTTACATACACTAGTTTGCTGTTTGACCTATCAGCAACCTCCTTTTCAATGTTAACCGCATCTGTGACAGCCAACTCTGTAGCAGCAGTTCTGCGGATAACATGGAGATCTGCTTTCCTCAAGAAATGCTCAAGCGGTAAAGTTGTGCTTGTAAAGACAAATGTTTGGTACATGATATAAATAGTCACTCAGACAATACAGTGGTGTTGAAGCAAAGTACCACTTGCAATAAGAAAATGGGAAAAAGAAAGCATAGAAAGATTCAGTATCATAGCAACCACTGCATGCTCATGTGGTGTCAAAGACAACGGTTCTCAAAACAAGAAACTCAATCTCATTTAAAATTAAAATGTGGCTATGAGAAAGCATAAATGTTAGGGTAGTAACAGCAACTCAGCCTTTTCCCAACTAAAGGGGGTTGGCTACATGAATCCATAAGATGATAGAATAGTAATAGAAACAGAAGAAAGACACCTCAGGGACATCCAACTAAAGGGGTCAGCTACACGGATCTTTTCCCTCCAAAGAGATCTATTTGAGGTCATACAACAGTGAAGACCTAAACTCTGCATGTCTTTCCTTGCTACTTCTTCTATAGTCATTTTAGGTCTGCAGCTAGCCTTTTTAGCTCATTCTATCTGAATCTGATCGCTCTAACTTACTGGTGCATCCAAGGGTCTCCGTTGAACAAAGCCACCACCTCAAACGGCTTTCGCGGAGCTTGACCTGGATCAGGGCAATCTCTCAAATCAGCTCTGATACATTCATTTCTTACTCGTATCTCTTCTAGTTTTTCCGCCATAAATGCTAGGGCAGTGCCTTTAACAATTTAAAAAGTACTTAAGATCCAAAGTGAAAACAGAACAATTTTGTAACAGAAACTGAGTTGACTTGTTCATGTATAGAAGAGTATAAGGCTATAAGCCAGTTACTTTGGCTATCGCTTGAGGCACCGCATACCTGCCTAACTGAACTAGGGACTTTATTATGGTGACTGGGTGCCGATACTGGTCTCATATCTGATGGTAATTGAGCCTGGACAAATCAATTGAATGAAAAATACATCAGAAAGGTGTTATTCAGCCAGATGAACAGGATAATATTCCTCTGTTTCAACAAAAGAAATTTATTGACATACTAATAAAGGATAATTTCCTTTGAGCACTGCAATGTCCTCTTGTTTCACTTGACTTGTATCCCCGTCTTCACTCGCATTCTTTCTTGCAAGAACCTCCAGTGCCCAGTTCCTTTTATCCATCTTCACATCATCAGATTTAGCAGCCATTTCCTTCTCGCTTTGGGATTTTATTTTCAACCTACTTGATAAAGAAATGGAGTTCCCTCTGTTTGTAGAATCATTTGGATGCAGATTTCGAGAAGTAGACCCACCCTTTAAGGTTGGAGCACAACTTTTTTTCCCTTCATTATCAAAGGAAGGATTGCTAATCTGTGCTGAATCTTTACTTGCTTGTGACGGGGATGGTATCTGGACCATATGGCTGTCATGAATTGGTGGAGAAAATTTTTCCACTAAATTATGTTCATTATTATTTCTCTGGTCACCAACAGCTGTAAGAACTGAGAGACACTTGACATCGTCCTTTCGTGGGAAGACAGATGTATCAGCTAAATACAACCTGGAAAGAATGGGGTTTGCAATGTCCAGCTCAGACTCTTGCTCCATCTCTGAGCCCTTGTTTAAAAGGTTAAGAACTGACTTCAGGGTTTCAACTTTTTCAGTCTTTGTGGTTCTCACACACCGATGCTTCCAAAACTGAATTTCACAATCCCTGTCCCATGCACGTCTTCTTCTTCCTTTGAGTGTTCCATATATTTTTTTTGTTAAATTCTCACGTATCTTCCCTTTCTGCAGCATTGACCTCCTCACCCTTACAATTGAAGGACTCAACTTTTGTACAGGTTCAGTACTAGGTCCCACTACGGCAGCCCTGAATGCAGCAAGAAGCTTTGGATCATATATATATTTACCAAGATCTTTTGAGTTGTTACGAATTGCTTCTCTAATTTCTTCTTGGAGTTTCTGAACACTGATGACTCCTTATCTTCTGAGGCTCTGTGCATAATCTTTTTCACTCTCAATCCAGCAGCATTCTCTCTATCTCTTCTGAACTTAGTAGATTTTGGGCATGGATGCCCTTCAGAAGATTTTCGATCTGTCCCCCTAACCATAGTCATGATATCTGAAGTTTCAGCTTCCCTTTCTAACACCTTGCAACTTATCAGTTTCCATAATTGCAGAAAGAGTGGAGCTTTTCTGTAAACCTTTGAGAACAGACTCTTGAACTTGGCCCTACTGGTTAGTCATTTGAGATTTTCCGTCCGGCCTGGCTTTCTTTGAGGAAAGCTTGGTTTCTATTTTAGCTTTAGCTTCTCCATCCTCATTTGTTGAATAATCGTACTTCTCAATATAATCCCTAAGAAAGACAAAGAAAACGAGAGAGAAATGTTAGAGGAGAAAATTCAATACAATTATTACTATAGTTATTCTTCATATTTCATTGTTGTTGTAATAATGTTGTAATAATAGTAATATTAAATATAGACACCTGGAAAATGCCAATAAATGGGAGGGTATATGATTGAATTTGTCTCTGAAATTTGATATATGGTGAACCCAGACCATTCCCTAGACAATTAATAGTCAGAATTACCACATCATTCTTCCACATGGCACAGACAAGGTTTGCCATCTAGAGGTTCCTTCAGGACAAGCCAACCCAAAAAAACAATTTCCTTATTAACATCATCATCATCAAAGAGTTTGAATTTGAATCCGCAAGAAAACTGTTCTGTTACAGCCCAGTCAACCACATAAATTATACAAAACCACAGAAATCATAAGAAAAATAACATATGAAAGCATTTCTCCTCATTTTGTATATAGTCAAAAAAGCAAAGGAACAAAAAGGTGCATCCTCTAGAAGAAATTTGGAAGGAAGCATATGATTTCCCGGCTGTGAAAGAGCTAAGAGGACGAAAGGACCACTTAGTGTACTGGTTATGGGATGAAATAATCCTAATGAAGATACAAGGTTGCTAAGAATATCAAGTGTGGGCAAGGAAAAGATTTAAGATGCAAAGAAATTCAAGGATCAGAGTCCCACTGTGAAGGGTTGAGAGACAACAATTAAATCAATTAAATCAGATAGAACCCCATCCTGGGCCAAACTTAAATCAGGGTGAAATTGGGGTCTTAGTACCATACAGCTAAGAAAGAATGATTTCTTTCACTTTATATGGTGTGTCAAGGATTGGTTTCTTTAATAGAATCTCAATCTTGACAATTGGCAAAGGTTACACAGCAATTGGAAGTAGAATTCAATTGACAACCCAGGAATCATATCACGTTTTAGAGTCTAAGAAAGAAACATGAATATGATCAAGACACTGCAGCAAAAGAGGGACAAGGGGGGGGGGGGAACCTATCAAGATTCAAGAAATAATGTTTAACAGATTCAAGGACCAAGAGAAGATTCTATAAACAGAAAAGAACACCACTCCCAAATAATGATCACTCTGACATTATAGTAGCAAAATCCATGTAACTACAATTAAAGAACAATAGTAACAGCAGCAAGGTTCCCTGACCACAGCCAGGAAACACTGTCGCAGCAGTCAACAAACCAAATGCCTATTTCTATCAAGAACCAACTTCTTAAGTCTATTAGACTTGGACATTATGAAATTACAAACTCCAAGACTTCAAATAAATAAATAGAGGATGCAGTTATGCGGAAGCTTAAAGCATTTGCCATTTGACAGGTCATTACAGAAATAATAAACTTGACTTCGCAACTGTTCCCAAGACCCATCTCACAACTAGACCATGTCAACTAAATAAAGAAAATGACGACGACTCTACTTTACTTAATAAAAGTATCAAATAAAACTCAATTGATTTATACATAATTAATTCCAATCCGATTGTAATAAAATGCAGCCATGTATGATATAGCCTTGATGAATTTAATCTCTTTGAAAGAAAATCCCTCAGAAACCTGCTGGAGTTGCTCAACAATAGTTAGCCAAATTGTCGTCTTGGCCCTTACACAAAAAGCACACATAAATAATTTCAGGAGAAAAAACGTCTCTTTAGAAGAAAAGTGCCACAGAATATCACCAAGCGATAATTCTCCTTGGACTCCCTCTATTCAAACTGATTCAGGAGGGCCTTTTAATATCTATCTATCCATCTACAGCAATTATTCATATGCTTAATCCCAATAGCAGATATTTGTAAATAACCCAATCCGGATCGCTTATGGACCCACCCAATTAACCACCGCAAATAACATGAAGGCAAAGGTAATCTTGTAAAAACAAGAATTTTCTGTGTTAAATTGATAGGTAAGGGAGAAGGGACATAAAAAGGGATTAGATTTATTGTGCAAGGATGAACTTGGAAGGACTTACGAAGTTGGAGAAACTAAGATAATAGACAAAGAGGGGTATTTCGGGAAAACATAAATAAGATTTTAACACAAGAAGACAAATGGATAGAAAGTAACGAGAAAGAGAGGAAGAAGGAATCCAGGTCGTCTTCTTCCTTGAGACTTCGAACAGATGCGGAAGACAGGTTTAGTTATTTTGAAAGAACTCTATCATATAAACATGAATCGAGCTGCAACTTTGAGAGAGTTTTTCCACTCATGGCCCTCATGATTCCATCCGAGAAAAGACCCAGAGATCATGGATTAAAGCCAAGAAAATTTCTGCAAGTTAGGGCTGGCAGTAGAGGAAGATCCAGACCTAAAATCTCCTTAGAACACACAAACCAGTGAGTGTCTCAGGCCCAGATTTGGTATTCTGGATCGCCCAAAGGTTTGTGAACAGCCCACTAAATATCACGACGGAAGGTTAAGGTAGGAGAGAGATCAACGAGAGTGTCATCCAGAACAGGGCAGGGTTCGATTTTTGCAGATAGTGATATAATATAAAGATGAAGAAGAAGAAATAAAGAGAGAGAGAGAGAGAGAGAGAGAGAGAGAGAGAGAGAGAATTCAGCGACGGGGGGGGGGAAGAGGAGGTCACACGACCATTGCCATGTACCAATCAGGCACCATAAAAAACTCAATAGCTTCATTCTTCAAATCTGCCCAATGAATTGGGTTACAAGCCTATTTATAAAAAACACAATTAAAACATTCCTAATTGAAGTCTAAATGATGGAGGGCTGGTGGGGGTAGGGAAGAATCCCACAGATGAACCCAAAGTTGTAAGGAGGGAGAGAGGATTCACACGTGTGAAAGGGGGGGAGATAAGGAAGAGAATCATACACAGAGCCCGTAGGCTCTCAAATCACACAAACTTAATTCATATTTTCCTTTTCTGATCTGTCCATCAGTTAAAACCAATATAAAGGAAAATAAAGACACACAAAAAAAAAAAGAAGGGAGGAAACAACCCTGAGAAAAGAAATAAATTACAAACCGACTCTACTCCTAATTCCTATGTACTCAACTTCCTAAAATATATAGAATAAAATAAAGTAAATATATTATTCTCCTAAATAACAGAACCTTCTACAATCCTACTAGACTCAAGACTCAAATATGGATCCGGTTCATCTTTGTTTGGATACCCATATGGCTTTGGATCGGTCCAAGGTTGTGTATCTGCATCACTAAAACTAAAATAGAAATAAAATCTCCTAATTAGTTCCTAAAAACTTAGACTAACAAAAATAGAGGCTCAATAAAACTCAAATTAGAAATTCCCTCATTGTCTAATAACTACCCCCAAAATAAAAGTTATACTCTTTACTAAAAAATAAATCATAAATTTCCTACTAAACAAATACCAATCTTGGACCCAATTTGTCTCGGTCTAAATTATCTTAATGGTCAATCAGGTTCAGCCACGATTATGAATCAACTCTCCTGATGTTGACAAAAAAAAAAAACTCAACCATGAGTTTTAAAGGAAAGGATCAACACCACTCAATCAACATCCACGATCATTGTCTTTGATGGGCAGACAATCTAGCACATCTCATGATCAACTGTCAAGATCTTCTGATGGTCGTTAAACGAAATTTCTCCGATGGAATACAATTGTATGGTTTCACAACAGAAATTAGACCTAACCATTCAAATGCCACCTTGAGCATTCATCTTGATCATCACCTTCGCTGCTCACCTTTTCTATCACCACTGACCCGGCATCTAAGTCTTCTATCATGCTTAACTCCTTATCATGGACGCGATTGGTATTATCAGTAAGCTCTCGAAATTTGATCAAAGTTCTCGAAATTCCTTCAATCCATTATCAAATTTTTACTTAAGCCTCTCCAAAAGAGTAATGAGTTCAAGGTTGAACATCATTGAAATTAAAGGAATTTGGCTCTGATACCAATTGATGTGGATCCTGAGTTCAAATAACCCAATTTGGAACACTTATGGACCCACCAATTAACCAAAGTGCAAATAATAGGAAGGCAAGGGAAATCTTGTGATAACCAAAATCTTCTATGGGTTAAATTGATAGGTAAAGGAGAAGGGACACAACATGGATTAGATTTTTTATGTAAGGATTGAACTTGGAAGGATTTATGAAGTTAGGACAAATTAAGATAATAGACTCAAAGAGACGTATTTTGGGAAAACATAAATTAGATTTTAACACACAAAAATACAAAATACATAGAAATTAACAAGGAGAGGAAGAATGAATCCAGGTCTTCTTCTTCCTTGAGACTTCGAACAGAATCGGAAGACAGGTTTAGTTATTTTGAGAGAACACTATCGTATGAACATGAACCGAGCTACAACTTTGAGCGATTGTTTTCCATTCATATCCCTCATGATTCCATCCAAGAACAGACCCAGATATCACGGATTAAAGCAGATAAAACTTCTGCAAGTTACGGCTGGCAGTAGAGGAAGAATCAGACCTGAAATCTCCTTAGAACTCACAAAACAGGTAGTGTCTCAGGCCCAGATTTGGTATTCTGGATCGCTCAAGGGTTTGTGAACAGCCCACCAAATATAGGATGGAAGACTAAGGTAGGAGACAGATCAACTCCAAAAACCTGGAGGCTGAGAGTAATGTCCAGAACAGGGCAGGATTTGGTTTTAGCAGAAAGTGATATAATAATATAAAGACGAAGAAATAAAGAGAGAAAAAAAAAAATCCCACAGAGGGGGTGGGGTGAAGGAGGAGGTCACACGTCCATTACTATGTACCAATCTGGCACCATAAACAACTCAACAACTCCACTCTCAAAATCTGCCCAATGAATTGGGTTACAAGCCTATTTATAAAAAAACGAAATTAAAAGCTTCCCAATTGAAGTCTAAAACTAAAATAGAAATAAAATATCCTAACTAGTTCCTAAAGCTTAGACTAACAAAAATAGAATCTCAATAAAACTCAAATTGGAAATTCCTTACCTGTCTAATAACTACCTCAACATAAAACTTACATATCTTTCCCAAATAAAATAAATCCTAAATTTCCTATTGAACAATACCAATCTTGGACCCGGTTCACCTCAATCTAAATTATCAGAAGGGTCAATCCCGTTCAGCTACCATTCTGCATCACACTAGGCTCAAGAAAATTCAGTGGAGTCACCTGTTTCAAGTGTCACAGTATTTGCTTAAAAAATCCAACACAAGTACATGAGCTGTATAGAATGACAAGATACTGAGTGACATTATGGGATAGCACTTTTTTTTTTTTTTTTGGATAAATGACATTTGTTCTGAACACGTTAAGTATCTAATACTGCACTTGGAATGCATTTTGGACCACATTATCTACAAGGTCAATATAGTTTATAATAAATAATATTAATAACTAGTTAACTACAAAATATAACGAAAAGCTAGATGTTTCTAGGACAACTACTTACATGGAGCTCATGCACTTCCTCTTTTTGCCTGTA
Source organism: Macadamia integrifolia (assembly GCF_013358625.1). Classification (NCBI taxonomy): domain Eukaryota; kingdom Viridiplantae; phylum Streptophyta; class Magnoliopsida; order Proteales; family Proteaceae; genus Macadamia; species Macadamia integrifolia. The sequence goes on along the minus strand of NC_056562.1, from coordinate 38,691,691 downwards.
AGTCTAACAATATCTGCATTACCAAGAGGCTCCATCTTGCCAACTGTACAGAACAAAAAAAAAAAAAAAAAAAAAAAGGCTTATGAGATATGATAGATTATATAAGGAACAGAATACTTTAAAACCCAGACAGGAGATTGATATTCTCACCAGGGCAGATTGGTTCAGCCAGTTCAGACCTGTGGGCTAAGCCAAGTAAGCCCCACAAGGCCACAACACTGTTCTAGGTATGTACTTTAAATTTCAGTTCAGTGGTTTAGTGTTTAGGTTGAAATGTTTAAATGACAATTCAATCAAATATTCAGACTGGTTCTAATGCCGATTGGATGAGATGCAACACTTAACTATCTAGTGGCCCTGATCACAATCAGGCAGTTCAATTGATCACTCTAGTTTGGCTTCCAACATTGTTTGAAGAGATTTAAAATAAAATCTTCTTGTGAATGCCCGAACAATAGAAATTATTATGCATCTGTTGTAAAAGAATGAGAAATTTTCAAATTGCATTGCTACCTGACAGAAGATCGACAGATAGCCAAGATGAAGATCAATACTGGATTCACTTTCAGATGGAACACTCTCAACTAATGGAAGTTTGGGAAGGAACACTACATTCACCAGAACCATTAGGCTCAGAAATTGATTTATCAACGCTTTTTGCTTGATAAAGACAATCCTAGTGATGATTCCTGTGCCCCATTGTTTGATAGTGTGGTAGTTGTTTCCTTTAATTGTGTTTCCATCATGGAACTAGTGGCATTGGAATTATATAGAAATTTCTCTGCCTCCTGGTCCATGACTACTTTTGATGCTACCAAAAGATTCTCTCTTGATTCTTCAACCATTCAGACAACAACAGCAGTCTCTCCAGCATCGGCAATGGAAACTAAAAAGCAGCATCAATTGAAGATTTATTGTCACACCCCGTTCACACAGAACGGGCCAGTGATCGGATTAACACCGGTTAACCCAAACCTGCCAGGATCATCTGATACAGTATTCCACCACAACATGGCAGGCATGATATTTACACAAAAAGAATACAATTTACATATCAAGTACTCAAAAGAAATCATAAAAAATCAGAGTGTATAGCTCAGCTCGGTATCAAAGGTTTGCTCTAACTCCTCAGGGACCCACCAATCCTCTTCAGGGAACTCAACTGTGGGACCCGCCCCATGCTCATCTGGTTGATAACCTGCAAAATCATCTAAAAGTGGGATGAGCTCACTAGCTCAGTAAGTGGAAAGAAGGACCACACAGCAGTCCACATAACCAATCACAACCATATGCACTATATGATATGCGCCCATAGGGCTATCGGAGAAGGCCCACCGTGAGTACTCGGAAAAATAAAACATGCCGATTACCGGCTCTCAACATAAAGTAAATGACTGAAATTAAATGTGCTGACTCCAGCAATTTAAAAGCAATACGATTGGCCCTTTTGAATATACCGCCGGGGTTGCCGACTGTCCTAATGACCAGGGAGGTGAAATCCTAAACCGCATCTCTATATGACATAATACGATTGCATAGTGCCACCGCTTCCCATACCACGGGCCACCAATGCACTCGTTTCCAAGCCGACTACGGCATCTAGTCTATTAATGTATCATGCACAATGATGTTCACATTCATCACATAAGCATATCATCATTTGGCATTTAAAAATAAACACAACACACAGCACAAAATATGAGGATATAAGGCCAAACGTCCTCTCCCCACTTACCTGTAATGTACAAGGACTCACGCTCGGTACGGGCGAGATCCGGTGCGAGAAGCGTACGTTTTGGTGAACCTAACATAAGTGAATGGGGGTTAGCATTTCGCCACCTTGGGATCAAAATTAACAAGTCCAATGACGAAATCATGTTTAGGATCCTAAAAGAAGGCCGCACGTCCGTTTTGGGTCCATTCGGACATAAAAACCGCCAGTTGGGCCCGAGGGTCCTGCCCTCTCAGGCGGGTGCCCTCAGGCGGGCCATTGGTCCAACGGTTTGGCCCACCGGTCTTGGCGGGAAAATGCTATTTCTTCCCAAACTTCTCCCAACCTCTTTTTCAAACCCATTCTTCACACATTCAAGGTCTCATAAGATGGTTCTAACCTAGATCTAGGTTAGATTTAAGGAATGGAAAGCCATGTTACCTTCTTTGCTCAAGAACTCCTTCAAAACCCCAAAATCACTTCCAATCACCAATGTTCTTGCAACCGTGGAAACCCTTCTTCAAATCCTTCAAAATCAACACATAAACCATCTATTAAACCTTAAATTCATCATCTCAAGGGGGATTTACACGACTTCAAGAAACCCTACCCAAATCAAGGGTTTTATTTGGGTATGGTGAAAGCTTAAGGAACCCAGCCTTTGCTCACCTCTAAACGTAGATCTAGTGTTGGAGATCACTCTTCCGGCGTCGGAATGAGAAGATCAAGCCTCGGTGCCGCTGAAATCCATCTCTTCTTCCTCTTCCTTCTCTTCTCCTCTTCTTTCCCTTCTTTTCTCTCTCCTCTTTACTCTTCTCACCAACGTCCGAGTGTCATAAATGAGAAAAGAAAAAGGAAACATAAATGATATATATACTTCTTAAAATAACTACGTAATCACATGGGTGGGTCACTCAGGTGGGTGGATGCGCCCACCTGTGTCCGCCCACCTGAGGGCCAAAACTTGGCCAACAAGTTTTGAATTTTGACAGAATTCGGCCCTCGGCACGAATCTCATTCTTGGCATAAGATATAATATACATATGCGCCTTAATATACGGCTACATACCTGCTTTATCCGTACATGGCCTTATGATAGGTGCATGTACACGGCTTGGGTACCCTCGTCTCTTCTGATTTTTCATGGATCCTGCAAAAAGACAAATTTGATCCTGATCAATAATGTGAACTAGGTACAGATGAACTGTACATAGAAGGTAGTAAGGAAAAAAGGTAATCTGCAGCTAAATGCAAACTCTGCAAGATCAGACAAAGCTCTGGATAACCTTGGACACAACCACAAATTATCTGATGTAGTTTCAGGAACGAATCCCACACAATAAGCATGGTACCTGTCTCCACAAAAGTTGCGGCCTATTAGTAAAGTTCCAAATTTGATATATCAATAAAAATTATTGCTACGGACAAACTGAAGAAATATTTATCTTAATTCATTAAAATGATGCATCTTCATAGTATTGGCCCACATATTTGAAACTGTCAGAGTATTAGATATGAACAGGTCTTGGTAATGTCAAGACTAATTAGAATTGCAAACTCCATTAGCAACTACTATGTGAGTCAATTACCATCCCCTTGGAAATCACATTTGACATCTTATGTTCAAAGGAAGTTTTAAACTCATAACAATAGGAACTTCAAAAGTTTCATCAAGCATGAAATTTTCTCTTTAGTCCAGCAGAATATTCATGACCAGAACCTATATTCAATTCCTACTCAGCAAGAAATGCTCAAATCAGCACAACTGCACAATGTAGACAGATGGTTTCATATCTCAATCTCTGGATTCCATGTAACTCTTTTCAATCCAATTCGGAAACAACTAAATGCACTTATCTTACTGGCTGTATCGGAGAGGCAGCTGTTAGTATATGAGAAAATTGCCACATTAAACAATGTTTTATTTGCAAGAATCACCATACACTGTGAATTAGTGGCAGTGGTGTTGTCAATCTACACAAAACATGTATGTTACACAGTCCCCTGAAACATAGTTGTCAAGGCGACACCTTGACACCTTGTTGGTGTCGCCTTGATTTTCCCCCTTCCACAACGCCTAGCATCATCTAGATGCTGTGAAAACTATGCATTGAAAGAATAGTGCGTACCATAAATCACATGAATCACAGCAATTGATGTATCAAGATTTAAATCATCATTGATGCTGCCTGTCCATTTGTATCTTGCAGGCATCTCCATCCACAGACAACAGCCTAGAAAGTGATAAACCCTATATGAATTAGATGGCAGTAAAACTTACTCCTATAGACGGACAAAATGAAAAGATGAAGTAAAACTTTTGAAGGATAACATGTGAGGGCAATACATTTTCATCAATGTAGAACGATGGAAAAGAGAGAGTGTTACAATTTCCTTGAATGCACCAATCATCATCTCTGCATAGATAAAAATACAATAAGTATACTAACAAAACTGAAGTAGGAAATACAAAATATTAGTAGTGAAATCAGCCAAGGTTTATTCATAGCCAAACCCCAATTGCTTGGGTTCATCTACATGTTCTACCATTCTACTCCATGAAGGCCATGTGAATTTTTATGTCAATTCATGAGCGCTCATGTCTTTCCCTGCCACTCAATCTTTCCCTTTGACCCTTTTAACACTACCAAGTTATACCATATAATTCTTGTTGATCTTCATTGCACATGCCTGAACAATTTCAATCAACTTTTCTCCATGTCGTCACCTATTGGTGCAATTCCATATTCCCTATTGTGAATTTATCTTTGACTCTACCCTTCTTAGTCTTGCCAGCTTATAAACCAAAGAACAACCAGATTTCCACTAAGATAACCAATTAAATCAGACCAACAGAACAAAGCAAACAGCAGCTATCGATCTCAGAAAAAAGCCCAGTAATTTCTATGACTGAACAGTACCAGATGGGCAGAGGGAAATCAAGGACTGATAACAGTAGCAGGAATCAACCCAGATCAATTGATCTCAGTACTCAATATCACTTAGGTCAGATATTAGTTGATCAAATAAATAAAACCAGCAGCAATAAAATGAGGTAACAGTCCAAAATATGAAGATTTTGAATATCTCTTTAATGGCTGCACAGAATCAGCCCAGATATGGATCAATCCTTAGTGGGGAATAGGAGAACAATCGATCAGAATTGCAGTCTTAACAGACACTTCTAGCAGCTACAGCAGACAGGGCCGATGGTACTTCTACAGAGAATTCTGGGCAGAGAACTTTAAACAATAAATACCTGATTGTAACAGCAGTAGATCTCTGAAAAGAACACTTGAAATTGTTGAGAAAAATAATAAAACTTGAGAGGCCTCCTGGACTTTTCGCCGCAAGGAGTCGCTTGGATCAAACACCAAACCCAATACCTTGATCAGACACAAGGAAGTTCTCTTGCAGAGAAAGCAGCAACTGCAGCCATGTATTTTGTCAAAATCGTGGCTCATTAAAAGAGCCATTATCTTTATTTATGATGATGGGGAGGGTTCACAAGTAATAGTAACTCAGAGTTACTAAATCTGAGTTACTAAAAATTGATTACAAGAAGTTACTAAAAACTGGAAATTAGAATCTAATGGAAATAGAAACTAGTCTAGATAGAAATTAGAAACTAACAATGACTTGAAATTAGAAACTAATTTAGGACTTCAAAATAGAAGCTAAATAACTAGTTAGTAACCCCATCAGCAGCCCAAACCGTGGGCTGACTAGGACCAAATCTGGGTCGACCCAGTCAGCCACTTGGGTCGACCTTGGTCTTGGTTCTCCTTGTGTAAACCCTAGTTGGAACTGCATCAGCTCTCCCCGGCTTGAAAACATTCGACTCCAACGAATGGATAAAGGACATGTAGCGCTCATACAAGTCGGGATCAAGCCTCTTGAAATCATCAGCATGAATCCAAGTACAGTCACTACGGGGACGGCCTTTCCACTTGACAAGAAAAGTGTGATAACTGGTGCCACGGCGGGAGGTCTTGTAATTATCATCCAAGACGTCTTCAATAACTTCAGAAGTGGGTGGCTTCAGTTGAGGCAACCTCAGCATTTGCTCCATGTCTCCATTATCCGAATGATGCCCAACATAAAGGTGAAAATCAGCCACATTAAACACGTTGCTTATGGTCATGTCATCTGGCAGCTCAAGCACATAAGCATTAGGTCCTATACGTTTCAGCACCTTGTAGGGACCCATCTTTCGTGGATGTAGCTTGGTATTGACACCCGTCTGAAACCGTTCAGGATTTACTCGAATCATCACCATGTCCTCGGGTTTGAACTCCACATAACGCCGATGACAATCAGCAGAAGCCTTATACACCTCATTGTTCAAGGCAATACGTCGTCGGACATTGGCATGCACCTCAATGATATGACGCAAGAACTCATCAGCTTCAATACTAACTCGAGCCTGGGGTGGAAGTGACATAAGGTCAATAGGCTGCTTAGGTTGAACTCCAAGCAAGATCTCAAAAGGAGTACGACCTGTTGTCCTATTCACTAAGCTGTTGTAGGCAAATTCTGCAATATCACGAATATAAGGCCATGTCTTCTCATAGTCTTGAACCAAACACCTCAACAAGTTTCTCAAGCTACGGTTCACCACCTCTGTCTGCCCGTCTGTGGATGAAATGCAGTTGAAAAGTTTAGCTTTGTATTTGTCTTCAACCACAATGTCTTCCAAAAATAACTCATGAACTTAATATCACGGTCAGACACAATACTAGTTGGCAGCCCATGTAGTCGTACTGCTTCCTTGAAGAAGAGCTTTGCAACCTGATAAGCATCAAAAGTCTTACGACAAGGTATAAAATGAGCCATCTTAGAGAAACGATCCACAACCACCATAATGGAATCATATCATTCTCTAGTAGGGGGTAGTCCAAGAACAAAATCTATGCTAACATCAAGCCACGGTGCATGAGGAACAGGTAGTGGAGAGTATAAACCTGTGTTCTATTTTCCCCCTTTTGCCAACTGACATACACGGCATCTCTTGATCACATGATCGACATCCTTTACAATGCATGGCCAATAATATCGATCAGTCACCTATGCAAGAGTCTTATCTTTCCCAAAATGTCCTAATCCTCCTCCATGTAACTCTCGTTTGATGTGATGGCGTAGGGAAGAGTTTGGGATCCACAACCATGTGCCAAAGAACAAGTACCCATCATGAATAGAGTACTTTAGGTGCTGCCCACCTTGTTGTAACTCCATAAAGACAGCGCTGAAATCAGAATCAGAGGTGTACTCACCCCGTATCTGATCTATGTTAATAACATGTGCTAAAAATGTATTAAGTATGAGCACTTTCCGGCTAAGTGCATCAGCCACTATATTCTCTTTTCCCGCCTTGTACTTCATAGAAAATACAAATTCCTGCAAGTAGGCTACCCATTTGGCATGTCTGTGACTAATCGACTTCTGTGAGTGAAGGTGCTTCAAGGCCTCATGATCAGTGTACAAAATGAACTCCTTACCAATGAGGTAGAGCCTCCAATGGCATAGCACTTGGATGACTGCATACAACTCCAGATCATAAGTCGAGTAGCTTCTTGGCCTCATTCAATTTTTTGCTATAAAAGGCGATGGGGTGTCCTCCTTGCATTATCACTCCTCCTAGCCCAACATGTGAAGCATCTATACTTCTGTAGCTACCTCAAATACTTTGTCAAAATCTGGTAGGCGTAGGATGGGTGCCTCTATCATCTTCCTCTTCACAAGAGCGAAGGCTTTGGTTGCTGCAGCTGTCCATTCAAACTTCCCTTTACTCGACTTCATACATTCAATGATGGGTGCCATAAGTGCACTGAAGTTCCGAATAAATCTCCTATAGAAGGAAGCCAGCCCATGGAAGCTACGGACTTATGTTAGAGTCTTAGGTGTGGGCCAATCAGTGATGCTCTTGATCTTCTCCAGATCAGCTTCAACCCCCTTTGATGACACTATAAATCCAAGGAATACAACCTTGGGCAGCATGAAGGAACACTTTTTGAGATTAATGTATAACTTCTCAGCACGGAGTACTCTCAAGACTTGCCTCAAGTGATCCTTATGCTCTTCTTGGTTCTTACTATATACCAGAATGTCATCAAAATAAACAACCAAAAAGCGACCAATAAAGGGACAAAGGACCTGTGACATCACCCTCATAAAAGTACTAGGTGTATTTGTCAGACCGAAAGGCATGACTTTCCACTCATATAAGCCATCCTTGGTCTTAAAGGCGGTCTTCCACTCATCTCCAGAACGGATGCGAATCTGATGATAGCCACTCCTCATATCTAACTTGGAAAAGACCTTTGCCCCAAACAGCATATCCAACATATCATCTAGTCGTGGTATAGGAAACCTATACTTGACTGTTATCTTGTTGATAGCATGGCTGTCCACACACATATACAAAGAACCATCCTTCTTTGGCGTGAGTAAAGGTGGTACTACACAAGGACTTAAGCTCTCCTCAATGAAGAACTTCTGTAGTAACCCATCCACTTGCCGTTTCAACTCGGCATGCTCAGTAGCACTAAGTCTGTAAGCAAGAAGGTTGGGTAAAACCGAACCAGGTACCAAGTCAATAGCATGTTGTATGTCTCTCATAGGAGGCAACTCATCTGGGAAATCATCAGGGCCTAAGTCAGAAAAATCAGACAGGAGCTCTCTAATAGGTGCACTATACGTTACCTCAGGTTGGGGAGTGACTTCCCTAGTAACAAGTGCCATAACCATTCCAGTCTCATGGCATGTGCGTAAGAACTGTTTGCGGGGAATAGCTAGTAACTCCTTTGTGGGCATAGCTATTACCTTCTGATTTGACCTTAGGGATCTCTTTCGCCGTATTTTAGCCGGCACATTTACCGGATAGAAAGTTGTAGGAGCACCCTTCCACATGAAAGTACACAGATTCTTCTTCCCTCCAACCATGGCATCATTGTCATACATCCAGGGACGGCCAAGCAATACATCTGTGAGTTTCATTAGGATCACATCACACCAAACTTTCTCTTCATATCGGTAAAGTTTCAAAGGAACTGAGCATCTCTTATTCAACTCTAGAGTATTACCATTCAGCAAGGATACCTTATAAGGTTGAGGATGTGGGTCAACTTTCAAGGTTGCTTTCTTCACAAAGGTTTCAGAAACAACGTTGACACAACTACCACTATCAATGATAATTTGACAAGTATGCTCTCCTGACTTCATACAACTGTAGAATATGCAGTTACGTCGCCAATCATCTCCTTTGGTTTCAGCCACCAATATTCGAGTAACAATATTTATTCCCTGAGTATCATCCTCATTAGTGTTTTCCATATCATAGTCATATCCACCATCATCATCATCATCATCCTCTAAAGGATAGGGGTAAAGAGCTGACTCATCCTCCTCATTGGACTCCTCGACCTCAGCTACTGCATTAACCCTCTGCTTATGCGGACAAGACTTTACAAAATGTCCTACCTCTTGGCAATGGAAACACTGTACCTTATTACCACTGGTCATGGGTGCCTTTCCTTTATGATCAACTCGTGGAGGAACAGTGGACTTTGGAGGTGCTGAGCTACTAGGTTTAATAGCTGGAAAATTCTTCTTTACCTCCCCAACTTGGACCCCAAACCTTCTAACTGGCTGTGCTAGAAGCTCCTCTGCTCGTAGGGCCTTGTCAAAACAATCCCTCACTGAGTGCACTACAACAACTCCGATACCCCTGTTGATTTCAGCTCGCAATCCCAGTCGAAACCGAGATAACAGTTGCCTTTCATTCTCCCTTATGCCTGTACGAGAATAAAGTGCGTCAAATTTGTTCATGTACTCGGCAACAGTCATAGACCCTTGACGAAGAGAGTTCAGCTGGTCTTGTATGCGAGCTCTGAAGTTGCGTGGCAAGTATTTATCTGATAACTCAAGCTTCATCTCCTCCCAACTAGTAGGTTCTCTACCACGGTCTTCTAACTCTAGCTCATAGGTCCTCCACCACTCACGAGCAACCCCAACTAGCTTAGCACGAGCTAGTTTCATCTTCCGTTCCTCAGGTAACTCATAATAGTCAAAATAGTTGTCTAGTGCCACTACCCAATCATAGAACAATTGGGGGTCATATCTCCCATCAAACTCCTTCAGATCGAGCTTGACCTTCTGTGAATCTCTAGAATACCTCTGTTGCATGGGACGCTCAGTCTCAAAATATCCTCTTACATGCTCTTCAACAGTAGGTTGTGCTATCAGAACTCTCTGTTGTGCTCTCAGATTAGGGTTTGCTCTCATGTTAGTCAACTGAGCAACTACATTCAATGGGGTTTCTACTTCGGGTGTTGTACATGAATCACCGGTAGGCTGTTGTGGTGGGGTCTCTTCATTCAACAACCTGGCATCCAATTCAGCCTTCAATTCAGTCCGTAAGGCTTGTTGTTCAGCCTTCATCTCAGTCCTCATAGTCTGTAGCATCTCCATAAGAGAAGCTAGGGTGGGGGTGTTGTTCCCAGCCATGCTCTGATACCACTTAATATAGGGATAGATTTGACAACCAAACCAGTCCCAAAACTGCAAGAACTTTTAGACTAGAGAACAACCAGATTACACCCCACAAACCACTATAATCAGACCAACAGAAAATAGAAGTAACAGTATATAACGATCTCAGAAAACCAGTAGCAAGTAAGTCAGACCAGTAGTAGTCAGATAGGATCAAACCAGGGGCTGAAATCAGTACAAATAAGTGCAAGCAACTTGTATTCAATGACTGATATCATAAAACAGCAGTGACAAACAACCCAGACCAATCGATCTCAGTACTCAATACCACTTAGGTCAGATATTAGTTGATCCAATAAATAAAACCAGCAGCAATAAAATGAGGCAACAATCCCAAATCAACAGCAGGAATCACAGAAACAGAATAGGACAAACCAAAGCAATCGATTCTGGTTCTGTTCTGGAAAAAAAAATCACTACAGGACAAAATATGAGAGATTTTGAATATCTCTTTAATGGATGCACAGAATCAGCCCAGATATGGAGCGATCCTTAGTGGGGAATAAGAGAACAATCGATCAGAATTTCAGCCTTAACAGACACTTCTAGCAGCTACAGCAGACAGGGCCGATGGTACTTCTACAGAGAATTCTGGGCAAAAAACTTTAAACAATAAATACCTGATTGTAACAGCAGTAGATCTCTGAGAAGAACACTTGAAATTGTTGAGAAAAATAATAAAACTTAAGAGGCTTCCTGGATTTCTCGCCGCAAGGAGTCGCTTGGATCAAACACCAAACCCAATACCTTGATCAGACACAAGAAAGTTCTCTTGCAGAGAAAGCAGCAACAGCAGCCATGTATTTTGTCAAAATCGTGGCTCATCAAAAGAGCCATCATCTTTAGTAACTCAGAGTTACTAAATCTAAGTTACTAAAAATTGATTACAAGAAGTTACTAAAAACTGGAAATTAGAATCTAATGAAAATAGAAACTAGTCTAAACAGAAATTAGAAACTAACAATGACTTGAAATTTGAAACTAATTTAGGACTTCAAAATAGAAACTAAATAACTAATTAGTAACCCCATCAGCAGCCCAAACCGTGGGCTGACTTGGACCAGATCGGGTCGACCAGTCAGCCACTTGGGTCGACCTTGGTCTTGGTCTCCTTGTGTAAACCCTTGTTGGAACTGCATCACACAGAGCTCTGTTTGGTCTGGGATTTTAGGTAGTAACATCTAGACCTCTTAGGAGTGACCAATAGTAGCTTCAGAAATTAGGTCTTTGATCAACCAAGGACTTCTGAAATCTGAACACGGTTGAAAGAATAGGAGGCCCGGTAATAGGTCAAGAAGTCACTACAGAAGAGTCTTTAGGGGACGATGCTCAAGGGATTTAGTTGCCCCAGGGTGGTCAATTAATTCCCAGAATATTAGAAAGAAAGGAGAGGGAATGAAGGAAATCAAGCCCAAGTCGTGACTGTTAGGTAGCCCAGAACAGATCGCAAGGTACAGGAAGGGAGAAGAAGAACAACAGGAAGAAATAGAGGAAATAAGGAAGGAAACAAGTAAAGAACAGTGTTAAAGGAATCACCTGAAGGGAAGAATGGATCAATGGGGAAAAGGGAGGAAGGAGCCATATCACTACCTACCAGCGAATGCTATTTCAGGGACAGCTTTGGAAGAATAAGGATAGAAATGACTCTGCTGTCCAAGCCAAATGGTGCTTGACCTTTTGAGAGTGAAAATCTATTGCCCCACAACAATAGACACAGGAAAGCTAACCATGACTTTGTAGACAGAAGTTTACTCATGAAAAAGCTACAGGATCTAAAAAGCTCCCTAATGTATAATATAAGCATCACAATTTTTTTAAAAAAACATGAACACTGCAACGTCAAACTTCTTGACGTTTTCCAGTGTTTAACATACAATAGAGGATAGAGTTTTTTAAAATTTTATCCAAATTAGTATTTTTCATTCAAACTTAGGAAGCCTTTTCTACGGCCTTCCGGCCTTCACAAACTGCCTCCATAGTTGTGACAAACATACACCATCCATTTTGAAGTAAACATAACCATTCACCAGAGTGGTTCCCTCTCCCAACAGAGATTTGACAAGCTAAACTTTTGATGGATGCTTGTTAAATGAAAACCCTCGAGTACTGGACTGGTTAGAAGTGCAGCTTATCCTGGTTCAGCTGGAAAAATATAATTCAATGTAGGATGGATTTTGATATCCAAAACCCTCAAGTGTGACGGCCTGACTCTAGAGGCAAAACGTAGGGACAGTATTGCAAATGATTCTAACTTCAAAATAGAAACCCCTGTTGAATCAAAATAGTTCTGATTAAATAAATAGATAGGGAATCAAAATACGGAAATATTATGAAAAAAATCTGAAAACCCAAACAGCAAGTAAATACTGAATGGACCTATAGATCAGTAAACTTGGATTCCAGCAAAGAGTTTTCAATTGTCTGATAAGGGAACAGAGCAGTCCTCAATAGAGGAGAATTACTCATGGTTGCCATCGCCAAGGTGATCGACAGCTCATCAGTCTGCATACGGACCACTCTAGGCTCCCATTGAGAATTTGAGACAGAGTGCCAATAAAAACTGCTAGACAATCTCAAGGTCCCACCCTCCCCAGATGGCTCCAGGTTTCCCAACTAACAACAGTCCAAATTCAATTTCAACCAAATTTGGTGGGGGTGGGGGGGGTGGGGATGTGGCTGCCATTAGGCATCACCAGATTGTTGGGTGTGTCTTGTATTCTATGGGCCTGCATAATTATTATTGGGTCTGTATTTGTAATTTTGTCAAGTTTTGGGTCCATTACATGTACAGGGTAAAATTGTAATCATGTGTTAGGGTTTTTTTTAATGTTTCTTATATATTGTATTTGTGGGGAAAATCCTACACACCATGGTTGTCAAGGCGTCGCCTAGGCATCTAGGTGACCTAATTGGGGTCTATGCGACTGTCACCTTACTGCAAGGCGCAACACTTATTTATGACAGATAATATTTAATACTTAAGATATTATTCATAAATAAGAAAATGCCCCCTATTTGAATCCAACAAAAATAGTTAAAAAATCAAATTCCCAAATAATAAAAAGTCAACCCTTCAATCCAAGAACTGGATTTTTATGTTGTATGAGCAATTTTTAACTTTCAAATGCTTGGGTTTTCTCAATTCTAAAAATTTCATAATGCTTATCATAGTAAAACATTGCTAAAAATCAAAAGTGCGGAAAAATAATCTTTTGCATTGATGTCCATAAAATAATTTTCATCCAGGAGATCTTAACAGCATTTTCACATTTTAAAATTAGTTTGGTTGGAACATAACTTTGTCATTATGACTTAGATTTAAGTAATCTTAGACTTTTTAGAAAGTTGGTTTTGTGCTCTATATAATACAAAAAGTCTCGTGTGAAAATAAAATCATTTGACCAACCAAACTTATTAGAGAAGGGAAGCCATCTCTCACTTTCAGGGGCTCTTCTGCCTTTCCCCAATAACTCCCCCCCAATCCCCCCAATCTCCTCAACAAGTTTATCCCTGATGAGGTCCTCTCTTTTGATGCAGATAAGGCTGCACTTACTTGGTTGGACCAACATGACCGGCTTTGGAAGCCAAGAGCCAAGAGGAACCAGTCCAGCCCGAGGTTTTGGTCCAACAAGGGTTGGAACTAAGTAGTAGTTTCCTAGTAGCCTTTTATTTCATGTTTTACTTAAACATAGGAGTAAGGACTTCTTCCTTGCACCAGTTTCCTTTTATATTCGTTTCCTAGTTTAGGTTGGATACTACTTCTAATTAGTTTCTAATTTCATGTCTCTATTTTCCTATATATAAGTTGTAACCAATGGACAACTTAGAGTGAATTTATTTTGAATTAGTTGAATTGGTGCTTTGTGATAACATGTGGTTCCCCCCTTCCCCTACTATTCTGGTTTCCCCTCTCTTCCGTAAGGCCCCTCCATCACCTTTCCTCCAATCCATTCCCAGTGAGGAAATCCTCTCAGCCATCCTATCCCATAAGGCCAATAAAGCCCTGGGTCCCAATGGCTTCAGTATGAGCTTCTTCTCTTCCTGCTGGAAAACCATCCGCAATGACCTCATTCTTGTGGTGCGTATTTTTTTCTATAACCCCAACCAAATTGGTGGGATAAACCACACCATCCTCTGTCTCATCCTTAAAAAGGAAGGTACGGTTTCCATGAATGACTTCAGCCCATTTCTCTCTGTAATCTTATCTACAAATTCACTACCAAAACTCTTGCCAATAGGATTCAGAAAGTCATTAACTCCCTTGTTAGTCCCAACCAATCTGCCTTTATTACGGGCAGGAGCATTTCGGATAACATTATCCTCTGTCATGAGATCGTTCGCAGTTTCAATCGCAAGTCTCACATTCCAGCTGCCATCCTCAAGATTGACATCTATAAAGCATTTGACATGATCAGTTGGGACTTCATTTCCAATGTTCTGCTCCAAATGTCCTTCCCGACCTCTTTTGTCCATTGGATCCGCTCTTGCATCTCCTACCCTCGCTACTCTGTCTTAGTGACTGGCAGCCCAGCCGGTTACTTCCCCTCAGGGCGTGGTATCTGCCAAGGTTGTCTCCTTTCTCTTCTCTTCTCCTCTCCCTTTCCTTGGAAGTCCTTTCCCGCTCCATCCAATCTGTCACAGACCTCCATCTCATTTCTCTCATCCCTAAATGCAAATCTCTTCTCCTCTCTCGCTTGGTCTTTGCTGATGACATCATAATCTTCTCCAAAGCTGATCCTCTCTCCATCACCACTATCATGACCAAACTCCGCTCCTTTGAATCTCTTTCGGGTCTCAGCATCAACCTCCTCAAATCCAATATTTTCCTCTCCGGTGTCTCCCTTGAGGCCTAAGACACCCTTTCTAGAATCTCTAGAATCCTGCTGGGTTCCTTGCCTGTTAAATACTTGGGCCTCCATCTCATTTCCTTTAGGCTTTCTTCCCACCATTGCACCCCCTTGCTCGACCACCTCAGGAAAAAGCTCCAACTCTGGAAAGGCAAACTCCTCTCTTTTGTCGGCCGTCTTACCTTGATTAGGTCAGTCCTCCAGTCCATGTATCTTTATTGGTCCGGTACCTTTGTCCTCTCTATCTTCGTGATTAAGTCTTTTGAAGGTCTCCTTTGCTCACTTCCTTTAAAAGGGCTCCGATTCCTCCAAATGCCTTAGGGCTCTCAGTTGAAAAAATGTTTGTCTTCCCAAATCTAAAGGAGGATTAGGGACTAGAAGAATCAATGATGCCAATTCTGTGGGAGTCCTCAAGCTCATCTGGAAAATTGCCGATACTTAAAACCATGGCACAACGACCATATTTGCCACCACAGCTTCAATCTATAGCGTTGCCTGTCCAATTGCCTCCCTACCCAATCCTTCCTCAGTCACTGCCATATCCCCGCCAACCCTTCCTGCTTCCTATGTCCCCAGGGTATGGAGGATATCTCCCATCTCTTCTTTTCTTGCCCCTTCTCCTCCCTTGTCTGGAAATCTGCCCTTTCTAAGTGCTGGCCGGCTAGGAGATCCATTCTCCCTTTTGACAGGGAATGGTTATGGATAGACATGACCTTCTCTGGTTCTTCCATCTGTGACACTGTCGGTAAATTGGCTTTTTGCGTAACTATTAACCATCTCTGGATGGAGCGTAATATTCATAGATGGACCCCCAAATCTCAATCTACAGATAAGATTTGGAAAGCTATCTCCTTTGATGTTACTTCCAAAGTCCAAGCCCTCCAAGCCCGTCTTGTTCCCAACTCCCTTAGATATACCCACATCATTGCTTCTTGAAACCTTCTGGTCGATCTCATCCAATCCACTTGACGGCATTATGGCTTTCTCCCCCCCCCTTTGTTGTCCCTGGTTCATGATGTTTTGTCTTTGTTCTATAGTTGATTCCCCCTGGGAAGGCTTTTCCTTGTTGGCTTAAGCCTTCCCTTCCCCCCCCCTTTTCCCCTCGTATATTCTTCTCCTCTTGGTAATGAATTATTTATTCATCTAAAAAAAAACTTATTGGAGAACAAGATTGTTTCTCTAAATGTTGATTTTTACGACTTAATGTGACTTAATGTTGATTTTTGATGACTTGATCTGGCTTAATGTTGATTTTTTATGATACAAGGTATATGTAGTATACTAAATGATGTTAGAAAAAGGGGGGGGGAACTCTTGGGCTACTTAGGGGCCTAAGCCGGCAACTTATTACCTAAGCGCTTAGACAACCCTCCACCGCCTTGGTTCGCCTCGGTGTCGTGACAACTATGCCAGACACAAACAAGGAATCACATTGTGAGGTGGAGAGTGGTGTAGAAAGTTTTTTTCTGGCTTAATGAAAAATCTCTAGCTTTCTCAGGTGAATATAGGCATTCATGCTGAAACACGTTAAATTCCTCCTATTGTGTGTGATTGTTTGCTTGGTTTCTTCCTCGTGGTTGCACATTTGTCCCCAACATAAAACCACCTTCCCAAATATCAATGGTTCCCCATCCCTAAACAATACCCCGGCTGGAATTCCTAATAACTACACAACCTAGCATTGTTCATTTATTCTCCGACCCTCCTACTCTAGACTTCCATAAGTTACACCTGCAATCACTGTGAGCAGGACAGGGGTCTTGCAACCTATCTTCCATTACTTTTTAGTTAATTTAGAGGCTAAAGAAGGTTTAGAAGGCACCTAATGTATTAAAATTTCACTTCCCTCTGTACTAGGCTTTGTTTTGTTGATCTAACTTCTTTCAAATTAAATCCATCATTAGTTAGAAGTTGAGAACTGTTTGTAGAAATTAGAATGGGCTAAAACCTCCATAAACCTCAAAACTAAAAGTGAACGGAAGAATCAATGCAAAGGCTAGTACAGACCATAGTTTTGAAGACCAGGCCGCAAAAAAGGTGCAACTGGATCTACCCATCCACAACCATAGAAACCAGGCTCACCGTTCACTCCCACTAGTCTGGTTTCCATAACCGTGGTATAAACAAACTAACAACAACCTTATTCCAGTTTAATGGGGTCCGCTACATGGATCAGTGCAAAACAAAAAAGGGAAAAACAGAAAACCATCATAGAAACAACGCAATAAAAAAGTAATAGAAAAGATACCAGAGACATGAGAGACAAAGAAAGTAAGGGGAAAGAGGCACAGCTCAGCAAGCCAGAAGAAACTCATTAAGACATGCAACTAGAGTAATAACTAGAAAATTTCACTTTGACCTGACCTATATTCCAACATTTATTTTACTGAGGAAACTCCAGGAACATCAAACAATTACCATTTTATGGTCAAAATGGAAAAGAAAGCATCACACAAGAGAAGGTAGAAATCAATTAATTGTTCAAAAGAAAATACTTCAGAAAACAATTGGCGATCTGTGTAAGATCTAGCCGGACAGCACATCAAAACATGGCCCAAGAAAAATTAAAAAGCCATATACTTGCAAAACAGCAAGTAATACCCTAAAATATGACAATGGCCCTTAGTGGTAAAGAGATATGCGATCTCGATTCTCAAAAAACAATAAACGTTTAGCAGGTTCAAAGTAAAGAACCTCTGCATGAATGTATTGAACATCCTTCACTTCAAACACAGCAGCCTCGTTCTGCTCTTCTCCTTCAAGAACACCACGAACATCATTCGACAAAGCATCTTCAGCACTAGGAATGCTAAAGGCAGTCAAATCGATATCTCCATCAGGAAGATAGGTCTTCAATGGCACAGATCCAAACGGGAAAACCTGTATAATTGCAAAGAAAATTCATTCACAAAAATCTAAAAACAGTTCAAACAACATAGTTCACTTAATTGTAAATTGGTTAGAGCATCATGGTAGGAGACAATAAGCACACTTCATGAAAAACTGAAATCATAACGTCAAGCCAGTGGAAGGACAAAGGATTCACGCCACAAGTTTGCATTACATTAATTTAAAAGTGTGAGTTGCTGAGCATGAGTGTATTCAACTACAGCTTCACAATTAATATACAAAAATTCACAAGCATATGCATTGTGATTCAATCCCATAGAAAAGATCTTCAAGAATCTCCCAGTGAATCATGATAAATATCCCTTGCTTAGCAGAACAAGCCAAACCAATAAGAGGGAACCATTGTCTGCACACATCCAGGGGTGAAAGACTCTCCACAGGCCCTAAATGGAGCATATGAGAGGAGATCCCAGAGAATCTTGCCGTAAACCCCAAAGGGAGCACTTTCCAACTTTACATTCTAGAAATAAGTGGATCTCAGTGCACTGAATCATCCTCCTGTTTTTTTTTTTTCACAAAAGTAGCACTTGCCCGCAAATTTTATATCCCCACCCTCTTTGATGGTATCTAAAGACAATGACCAAGCAAAAGCTTTACCTTTTGGAAGCATGAAGGCTTCATACTCCTGATAAATCTATATTATCTGTAAACAACTAAAAACATACTTCTAATAACCAAAAACAACCCCCACGCACCTTTTCAAACTTCTCATGCCATTGGTCCTAAGCTAGCCTTTTTGGATATGCAAATTGCTAAAGCTGCCATTGGTCCTAAGCTAGCTTTTTTGGATATCCAAATTGCTAAAGTAGAAGTGTGCATTATTCTATCTTTTCATCAATTAAGTTCCTTCAGTTAACTGCAAAATAATTGTGCAGCTCAGCAAATTGTTCAAAAAGTGCTTCACTCTACAAGACCAGCTGACAGATCTACACTTCTACAGGCATAAATGACATAGCTTGCCACTGTTGAGATTATTAGAGTGAATAGTCTACTGCTGAGGTATTTCTGTCCTGCAATCTTATATTATATGGTAATGGGTAATTTACTGTGGACAGGGATACACTTGTAATATTTACTGTTTTAGCACTGTTTTAGCAATATAGACCTATTGTTATCTTCTCTTTTTCTTCTTCTCCTCCTCTCCTTACCTTGAGCAGGTTCTGTCCATTATTTGATTTATTTCTCTGGTTTCATAATTTCATTACATGGTATCAGAGTGATAAAGGATCAGACTCTCTGGTTCTTCTTATACTGGTTTGAGGGTCACCCTAGGGTTTCTCTCTTATGGTTTGCAGCAACCTATGCTGCGTTGGCTTGTTTTGAAAACCTAGTTGGTTCCAACACAAAGAACTAGGATGTAGATTCTGTTCATGCCTCAATGTTGCTGGAGATTACTGAATAACAGTTGATACTACCTGCGGTAGACTATTAAAACAGAAGGCACCTACAATAACTTCACTCCCTCAATCTTCCCTATGTCTTCACTCTTCAGGACCAGTTTTCTTAACAATTCTGCAAAAATTAAGAACAAAAGGGACAAAAGCCGTATTGAATGTCTTTTTCCCTCGGACACTATTTACTCAGAGATGGAGGGAAAAAGAGGGACTGGTTCAAGTTTAAAGGAATAGAGAAGAACAAGAAAGTGTTTTTTTCCCCCTGTTGTGGGAATGTAAACAATACCCGTGAACAGTCTTTATGAACAGTAAACTCTCAGAAAAGATATCTACTTAGGAGAAATCTCAGAGAGGAGAGAACACAGCCTTCACTTGGCCACCATGAGCACACCTCACACACAAGACAATTTTTTATTCCATCACTTCCTAGAGTACTGTAGGAGTTACATTGATATATAAAGACACCTGTGTAAGAAAATAGAAACTCCTATTTATCAAGAAAACCAAAAAACAAAAAAACAAAACAAAAGTTGTTCTAGTCTTGCATGCTTAAGAGTTTCTCTAGTCTGGCACCAATATCTGTCGCATGATGGATTGGATATGGGCCCCTGCTCACATGTCAAGTTTCAGCCAAAGCGGAGTTGGCCAAGTGGAGTTCAATCCGGTGAAAAAATGAAACTTTTTCAGAAAGAAATGGACTCTGAAAATACAAGGGAAGATGCCAATACGCCCAATACATGGCCACATGGAA
The DNA here is from genome assembly GCF_013358625.1 of Macadamia integrifolia. Lineage (NCBI taxonomy): Eukaryota > Viridiplantae > Streptophyta > Magnoliopsida > Proteales > Proteaceae > Macadamia > Macadamia integrifolia. The sequence goes on along the minus strand of NC_056562.1, from coordinate 38,671,528 downwards.
GTGAAGATGGTTGGATCTAAGTCTAAAATTCGACATCTGACCAATCTAGGCCATTTTCTAGATATTAATATGGTTGAAATTGCCACATCACTCTTCCACGTGTCAAAACTTGGTGCTGATCTAGAGAAATCCTCTAGACCAGCTGTTCAAGAAATTCTTGCCAAAGTAATAAGTAATTTAGGATTTCTACCTTGACTTCAAAAAATATAATTTGAAAAACAGAAACTCAGTCCTAAAAGACCTATTTATGTACCTTAACACTCTTTCAAATAGAAAGTATACTTCCTGAAAACAACTTTATAGCTAGACGACTTACCCAAACAGTTTAATAACTCCAAAAATAGAAGAAAGTTGTGCTTTTCTTAGGACCTAACATTTGGGCCTCATAAAAGGACCCATTATAATGAACATAGTTGTCAAGGTGACGCCTAGGTGTCGAGGCGGTTTTGTCTGTATTGGTGCCTTGGTCGCCTTAACTTTTGCCCCCGCCCCCGACTGCCTTGTTCCGCCTAAGCGCTGTGACAACCATGATAAGGGAACCACTGAAATTGTAATCCCATGCTCAAGTATCCTTAAAACAGCAATGCTTTTCCAGAACAGCTTCAGATCGATAAACAAGGATCGAGAGAATACCATAATTGCACAAGCTATGATTAATTTCCTCTAAATTGCCTCTTTAACATGGCACAGAAAGTTGCACTCTACATGATCATATGGCTTTTCCAAATAATCCTGAAGATCATTCTTGCATTGCCCAACCAAATAAAGAACCCATGATCTCACATGCTATCATGACTACATACCTTCTAAAATGTCTTTCTATGTTAAAGACCCTTGTACAGACCAAGCGGTAAGCTGACCACCTCCTTTGATCTCCTAGCTAGAATTCCAATTGGATAAGTAAGAATCAAACTTATGGGGCCTCAAATCATCAATATCTTCAACCCCTTCACTTTCCTCTCTTTTTTTTTCTTTTTCTTTTTTTTTTTTTTTTTATTTTAGCGCTAACAACGGGTATCCAAGCCTTCGGCCTGACTAGTCCCGCAGCCCCATACTGACCCCACAACCACATGGACCAGGTCATACCGGGGTTAAATGAAAACCATTCAACTTTCACTGAAAGCAGTGAAGAAAACACCCCCGTGTGAGTGGCCCCAAGGAGGTAAGAGGAGTCAAACTCATAACCATACACTTCCTGCTACCCCCCCCCTTGGGGTTATTTTACTATTCAAGCTGATTCACATACTTGTTTAGTAAATCCCAGTTTTACTATTTTACTGAAAACAAAATTAATGTTCACAATAGACATGCTTTTACTCATTTTTATAACGAGCTATGGTTTTCTGAATGGCCCACTGATGAGGAACTTCCATTACCGCCCAAATTTCTGCCACATGGTAACTCAGATGGGATCCAAATTTTGTGAATAGGTAGATCCCAAGGTCCACTGCTCACATGTCAAATTCCAGCAAAAACCGGGTTGGCATGGACACATATAGCTCTGAAAATCCATGACTATCAAGAGGGAGCACTCTACTGTATTGACTACCGAGGGATGCAAGCCGACACATTGGATGGTATTTGATTTTAACCAAACTCCTAATTTTGACACTTGGTCGATCAGACCGTGCCTTATCTATCCAAATATATGATTGGAGACCTAAAGTAACTATTTTATTTTTTTCGACTCCAAGATTGATTAGGAATTACGACTTCCTTGCAAGGCATTGCCTAGGCTACCTAGGTGGCTTGTTGGTGTCACTGTCACTGTCGCTGTCGCCTTGGTTTTTCCCCTCCTCCAATGCCTATGGTCACCTAGACGTTGTGATAACTATGGTCGCTTCTTCTCTATTTTATCTCCCCCATAACACCCATCGATCCCCTTGTTCCACTCGTCCGTTCCACCTCATCAAATCAAATACTTGACTATATTAAGACTGAATTATTCTGGAAATTATTTATTCAGATCTAATGATTATTCTCAGCATCTGACCATTAGATATTAATGAAAATCAGCATCAAGGAAGGTGCCCAAGAAAGTTCCAAAGGAGGAGAAAGAACAAAAAGGTGTACCCCGATGCACGAGGCTCTAGCATGTGTGAGGTCCGAGGGGCGAGAACTACGCATCCTTACCCCGATAATGTCGAGAGGCTGTTTCGGCCGCTTGACCACCAGGTCGCAACATTCGTACCTTACCGTTGGAGGAGAAAGAACCTAATTCAATAATTCTGAACTCAGTAACTCAACCTTGAGGTTCTGAGTAACGCAGATTGAATAAGTTTTGAGTTCAGCAAGGCCTTAAGCTTGGGTGTTTTCTGGTTCACCCAGAACCAGAATCGTGGGTATTTCCTAGGAGTAATTTTTAATTCTTTATTTATTATAATATTGTCTGGAATAGGATTTATATATTCCAGCATACTAGGACTCTAGGAGTCCTTTTGTTATCTTGTCTCTTCAATTCTTAGTCTACATAGGATCCTTTTCCAGCTTGCGCATGGAGGATATTCTAAGTTGTTTTCTTTAATTTGGTTTCCTATTAAGATTATGAATAAGTCTAAATCATGATCTATAAATATGTAAGGCAGTTCTCAGCCTAACCCACGATTTTAAAGTTGAATAAAACATTGTTTTGCTTCCATATTCTGTGCAATACAGGATTCTGTTGTGAGATGCAACAACGAATAGGTGGGATGCCAATAATAGCTGGTGGGATTATAGTTGAGGACTATGTGAGATACTTAGTTTATATCTTCTTCTTCTAATCTTCTTCTTCATTGTTTATTTCCTCCAAAGAGGTCAGTCTAAACTCTTAACTTCCTGTGATTTGAATAAGGATTTCAGATCTGATTACAAATCTTGCAATGGCACTTCATGACTTCAGTTTCCTGATTTGACAACACAATCTTTGATTTGTTTATGAGTATGCTTTTTCAACTGAAACTCTTTGATTTCCTCAGTTTTTTAATCAAGTTTTCAGATCTGAGACAATATTTAGAAATCTCTTCTTATGCTCTTTTGATCTCAGTTTTCAGGATCCAATCTTGCTCTTCTATAGGAAGAGCAAACTCTTCTGTAGTATGTGGATCTAAACCAGAATTCTGTTTTGACTTTTATCTTACTATTTATTGTTGATTTTGGTCTTCCGCTAATCAACTGTTGTTTACTGATTAGCTCCTCAATTCTGAAATCAATATTATTTCTGGAAATCCTAACTTGAAAGAATCCTATTCATAGTAGGTCATCATTAAAACTTCAGATTTGGATGCGATTTTGTACTCACCTATCTAAATCTGACCCTTGATCGGAATATCAGACCCACCCGAGCTTTTGATTTCATCCTATTGAAATTCTTTTAATCTGGCCATCACTTGTTCACTGCGGTTCTGGGTTTATACCAAGTTTATCCTTTAGTCTTCTAGATCAACACCCTCTGTGTTGATCCTACGCTTCACACTAACAAAACCAGCAATGATCAGCTTCATCATGTAGAAGATTTGTGGAGTAAGAAGGAAATCAACGGTTCTGTGAATTGTGTTTTCTCAATTGGAATCATCTCTTGGTGATTGTTGAATTCTTCTGCCTTTGGATCTTCTTGCCACTCCTTTTCAAGTGTATGTCGCCTCTATTTCTCTTTGCCCCTTTAGAAACCGATTTGTACTCTCTGCTGATTAATTCTGCAATTTTTCTTCCACCCAGTTAATCAAGTGATGGACCTATTGTTTATCCATGATCAAGATTTGGCACAGATTTGGCTCTGATACCAAACTGATGCTAATTAATCAGATCTTATGGATCTGATTGGCCTATGGGTAATGGGCCCACACTTAATGGAAGAGATCTTGATCTGAAGGCTAGATCTGGGCAGAGCTGATGGGTTTCTAGAAGACTAATTCACTAACCACCTTCCAACACAATCATTTCTCCTTCATCGGCAGATCTCAGATCCCTCCTCTTGTTGTCTATGCTTGAACGCAAGGGAAAACATTGATCACCTAATTTTTTACTGCCCCTTCTCAATTTGGTCCAGAATTCTTGAAAATTGTTGGCCTAGGAGAAGAAGAATACTTCCCTTCTATTAGAAATTGGATTTGGGTGGACACGACTTTTTCTGGAAAATCTATTTGCGATATAATCGGGAAGCTTGCCTTTGGCGTGGCCATCTCTCATATTTGGATGGAGCGCAACCTTAGAAGATGGACCTTCAACTCTAGTTCTTTTCGTCAGATTTGGAATTCCATCTCCTTTGAAGTTTTGAGCAAAGTTTCAGGGTTCTCTAGTTGTATTACCGCCCCAAGGAACAAGCATATTGCTGTCTCTTGGGACCTTTCTTCTTCCTTGCTCTCCCCCACCCCTTGAGGGGTTTGTTTTCCCTTTTGCATTGTTTCATTTTATTTTTCCTTCTACCCCTTTTGGGGCTCTCCTTGTTTTCTCTCTTTGGTAATGAATGAATATTTATTCACACCCCAACACATTTTGTCATAGACTAACCTACAAAACATTTTACCATGGACCCCATCCAAAATCATTTTGAGATGTTTTATGACAATGAATGAATCTTATTCACCACGCTCTCCCCCCCACCCCAAAAAAAAAAAAAAATCTTGCACCTTTTGTCATAGACTTAACCTACAAAAGCCACATTTTACCATGGACCCCATCCAAAATCATTTTGAGTTGTTTTATGAAATTAAAGGCAACATTATCCAGCTATCTAATGCCAACTCCACTACAGAGTTTCTGTTGAAATGCTCCTTCCCCCTTGGAACAATCCCGATTTCGTCAAAACTGTTCTTTACAAGAAAAACAAAGATATAAATCCCACAATGGCCTCTCATGAAGGGATGCATCCAAACCATCTTAATAACAGGAAGTTTTTGAGTTACTAGCTCATAAGCTCATCAAACCCACTGATTCACCTTCAGCTTGTGAAGCATTCTATAATAATAAAGACTCCGAGCAAGCGCATGGAAATCTAGGATTGGTAATCAATTATCAACCACTTAACGCATTTCTCTCACCAATGACAAGTTCCCTCTTCCATCATGGCAAAATCTACTTCGTTGATTAATGCCAAGATATTCTCTAAATTTGATCTCAAGGTAAGATTTAACAAGATTCTGCATTCCTGATCATCATTTCTAGTGAACCTAATGTAGAACCAGTTCAACTAAGAACCAACCCTACAGGAGGATCGATATACTGTCTCACCAGCAGGCTAAAGCAACAACTTTTTGTATGGTGTTACAGTCTTGAAAGATAGTCCACAACTAATGGATGGATCCGCACTCCTGGAACTTGAAGATATCAACAGGGAAAACCCAACAACTGTTGCTGCAGGGTGAGTCTTCTAGTATCACGCGGTAACTCGATGGAATAGCAACAGCTCAGTGTTATAAATCCCAGTAACTCCAACAGCAAGAACAAGACCACGAATGCTTCTCTGACATTGAAGATTGCAGGAATAATAATATAGAAACAAAGGGAAAAAAAAATAAGAAGATAGGATGGGATGAGTCTCTCACTCTTCCCTTGGGCATCTCGCCTCACTGCATCTCATATCATGGAAGGTCTCTCACCTCACTCTCATGTTTAACAAACATCTTTTTCTTCATTAAAATCATTGGGAGATAGTCCCCTTTCTTTTTATTTATCCCTTTTGTTTTATTTATAATAAGGTAAATCAATTACAACGTAAATCTCCGTGCGTGAGACAGTGAGAGAGAGAAATCTTCTAGATACAGCCAAAGTAAATCCTGATAATAATGGAAATTAATCCTAGATTGCCTTCCAATTACATAACTGAATAAAGCCTAAATAGAAACAAAAGTAATTGAAATCTATCTAATAAAAAGCTAATTTATAGCAGCTGTAAGAGTCCTCCATCCCACAGCAACTAGTCCTCAATCTTGCCTCCATACAGCTGGCCATGGGACCCACAAGATCTGGAAAATATCCCCTCCATATAAGGCTGGTCAAATAATACCTCTCCCCCCCCCCCTCCCAAAAAAAAGAAAAAAAGAAACTAGCAAGGCTTTATACAGTCCAGCCTTCTAAAACAAACATGGATACAGAAAAACAGAAACCAAATCTAAATTGTCATTGACTAAAGAACTTAAGTAAACAAAATAGTTACTAGATATAATCTTCTCACTGACAGCTCAAACCTTCTTGAAGAGACTCCACACAATCACACTCAAGCCTTCTAAAAGAAATCCACAAGCAATCATACTCAAGCCAGACCCTTTTACATGGATTCTACAACCTCATATTATAAACGTTATGCTAGGGCATTCCCCGCTAGAATAAGCAATGCGTTACACCATGACATACGTGTAGTGAAAAGTGAGCAAGGGTTAACAAGAGCGTCCCCTATAAGCAACGCGCTGTGTCGGCACCCAGATGCAGTGACAAGTAGGCAAAGGTTCTCGTACTATGGACAAGTGCAGGTAAAGAAGCTAGTCCAATAGCGTAAGATTATATTAGCATCTTGGTACATTGGATCTTTAACAGGTAAAAGTCTAGAACTGATAGATGCTATGAAGAGAAGAAAAATTAACATAGACTGTATTCAAGAGACTAGATGGAAGGGTAAAAAAGCTACGAAGTTGGACGACTTTAAACCTTGGTATATGGGCGATAAAAGTAATAGTAGTGGATAAAGATTTAAATAAGGATGTGGTGGATGTTAACAGATTTGGATATAGTATTATATCCATCAAATAGAAGAAAACAAGTTTTAGATTTTGTTGTGGCTTATGATCTATCTATTGTAAATACATACTTTAAAAACAGATAGGAGCATTTAGTAACCTTTAAGTGGGCATCATTGTAGCCAAGAAATAGATTTCTTCCTAACTAGAGGTGCGATAAATTGTTACGGTAAGGTTATACCAGGAGAGAGCCAAACCACACAATATAGAATATAGATTAGTGGTCATGGATCTTCTCAAGTACCAATCACTTTTCCTGCCAAATTACATCACCAGATTGTATACTAGTTCCAAATCATTCTGTTGATGATGTAAATAATACATTCAACTCCTTTGATGAAGTCCTCCTTCTCACAGTTCATTCTCCTTCTACTCTTGTGTATTCTTGTACGTTCTTGTGTGCTCTTATACAATATCTATGTTTATATTATTTTTCTCTTGTGCACGCATAAGAACACATATAAGGACGAATAGTACACCTCGGTACATACATAGGCCATCACAAACATAAGAACACATATATGCACAAACACATAAGAACACACAAGGTTTTGACAACTGAGAAAACCTAAAACTGGGGAAAGCTCGAAAGCAAAGTGGATGCTCAGCCTTATTTTTCACTATTTGGAAGGAAATATTACAGGGATAAGGAGTGCAAACTCTACTCTAACATGGAGGTCAAGACATATCACCACGGGTTATGCTCCTTTGAATCCAAACTCTACTTTTTATTGTTCTTGGACTTCAACTTGTTCCAAGTCCCCAAACTTCAAAAAACTACAATTACAAATAAGAATTTTGTCTTCATAAAGATTCCATAAAGTAAGATAGCAAGTTCTGGCACTACGAAAATAAAGTGACCCAACCAAGACGTAAAGTTACTCATGTGACAACAGGACAACGTAAAGTTACTCATGTGACAACAGGACAACGCAAAGTAAAGCTACTCATGTGACTTCCATGCCTATATGAAACAAACAAGACGTAGAGGACTTGGAAGACAGGTAGGATGCACATGACATACCATATCCATAAAGATAGGATTGGCCCATCTGAAGAAATTTGGCTGACAATCACAAATATTTTTGCAAAAACATACTTATTATCTTCTAGCAGAGCACACTGAGAGATGATGATACATCATTCCACAGTACCAAAATGTCGGCCACACAAGGTTTTCACATCCCAGTTAGAAGAGAAACCATTCTTCTCTACCCAAACAAGTTTTTAAAGTAAATCATGTTCATTAATGTTTCACCTAAAAGCTTGAACTTGGAGTAAAGAGCAGCGTAAATGTATACATCAACACTCCCTACACGTGCATGCCATCTTGGCACTGTGCACGTGCCCACACATGACACCGAGGGAAAATAAGTGAGGGAAAACTCCCTTTGGCACTTCCAAGGAGTGAAACACTCGACCTCCCTTCTCTGATACCATGTTCGCTACCGTTTCACCTAAAATGTATACATTAACAAATCCCAGTTGGTTGATTCTTGGCATATCAGCACTTCTTTTGGGGGTGGGGGTGACCCTAGGATTCTCAACACCCTTTTATTTCTTTCCTTCCATGAACCCCACACCACTGGTATGAAAGTAAGTTCCAAAAAATGCTACCTTTTTTTCCAAAGGGGCTCTCTGGCCACTGAATATACAGATTATGAACATTTGCACTGCAAGTAAAGCTACGAAAGCAGGTGTTAGGAGCAGTTATGAGGTCTGTTTGGGGTGAAAGGGGCCAAACAACTTCTATACCTAAACAGTGCCTCCTTATAAAGTTGCGCATAGGCGAAGGGTATACTTTTCTTTTGGGCACCAGATGGCTCAGTATTTACACTATCGAGAATGACTGGATATTTTATTTTTTGACAATCCCTGATCTTTGTAATTGATTTTCTATTTTCCTTTTGGGGGTTGCGCTTGTAAGGCATACTAAGTTCATTAGTAAGGCTCTTTTCTCTAGGGATTCTAACCTGATAAGATTTTTTACTTTTCATCCAGGGGAAAAAAAGAGTGGCAATGGCTTGAAATGGGTAAAAATAAAGATTAACTATTGATGGAACCAAAAGATAATCAATGAACATCAAAGGAAAATATGGAAAGTGCGGAAAAGTGTTAATGAATTGGCATTGGCTTGGCAAAAAGAGGGTACTCTGGTTTAGACTATTTTTGGGAATGTTATCTCTTCATAAGTTTTCCACTATTTTCCTTAGAGGTGTGCATTTTCCAGTATTTTCTCTTTTGGAAGGCTCTTCTGTTGCACTACTATCTTTTCTTGCACATAAAATTGTTATTTTTCGAAAAACAAAACACAAAAAACCTACTCAAACCAGTACATGCATATTATTACAAGGAATGGCATGAAGAGGAAACATGACCGTGGACTAATTGTTGCATCTATGCCATTGCATACAAGAAGAACATACTTATTCTAAACAGGTCCGTCCTCCCCCCCCAATCCTTTCAATTATTAAAGATGTTCTTCGACCAAAAATCATGACCATATAGGATTGCAATAGACCAGAAATGGTGGCATGCAGCATTTTTTCATGCCCTGCATCAGCATGCACAATACCTGCAACTTAGAGATGTTATAGGTCAAAGCAAGAGAATTTCAGTTCTCTGGTTGAGACCAATGCCCCATAGCCGCTATAGGTGGAGTAATCCTACGGCAAGAAAAAATCCACCAATTGTAGCCAAAGGACGCCCTCCAAACACAAATACCTCTCTAAATGAACGATCCTAATCAATGAGAAGTGATCTTATACATGAAAGTAGCCTTGAGTTGAGCTATACTTGTTGCCAAAAGTTTTTCCATTCCAGTATTCCCAAACAGCAAATGTTGTGAAATATTGGGCAATCTTGTGAAATTTTCATAAGGAGAAAACGAAAAATAATTAAAACCAAAGATCAAGGGATTATCCCCTTATAAAAATCACAACATCAATTCATAACATTCATCCCATGCATGCAAATGAATTTAGCTATAATGAATTGATCAATGTATTGGTTATGGTAGGAGATAAGCAATTGAGAAATCCTGATTCGGGGACCCACAAGGGGTATAATAACTCTCATGTTGACATGGCAAACATTTCAGCTTCTCTCCTGTTGTCTCCATCCATTTATATACCTTATTATGGTTAGAATAAAATCAATAAACCTCACTCTTTTCTTTCTAATTGCATATAGAACCAGTAATATTCATTTCTACTTTACCATCTTTTCATTGCACAAGAAACTATAGCAGATTAGCAGAGCATGGGTCTTCAAGGCAAATATCATATGATTTGCTTTAGGCATTGAGATCCAGAAACAAAATGGCTTAACTGGACTTTCCAAATGGGGATTTCAGTTCTTAATAACATCACAGCATACAAGTATAAGAAAATTTAAAATCACCATAAACACCACTGCATCCCAACTAAATAAGGTCAGCTACATACATCCTGCTTTGCCCATTCAACTCTATTTAAATCACAATTGTAAAATCCAAAATTCCTTTAAGGAAATCCAGAAATACAATCCCAAAGAATTCCGTGATTATCCTCCACGATCCAAACTAAGTTACAGCACATACAATTATAAACATGTGTTTGTGAGTATGAAAAATAGTGTACAATTGATATCCCAAAAAACTTGACATTCAATTGTCTACATGTCCAAAACAGCATCTTATTCATCTTAACCTGTCATACCAAAGGAAAATGAGACAAAAATGTTATAATGTATGGGATGAGATTGTGAAACTTATAAATAGACATGGCAGACATCTTCACTCTGTCTTACTATAATATTACAGCACCATTTGAACTACTAGATGTGTAACCAATAACTGGAGTCCACAGTAAACAGGATTGAAAATAGAGTAAATCTTGCAAATAGTAGAAGCTGAGATAATCTTCTTGGCATCAAATTGATACTATGAATACTGTGTCTAAGTGATAATTTTCTTAATAAGGTATGTGTATGCATATTCCAATTTCCAACAAAAGTCCCCCTTTATTCAAAGACAAAAACAAAAACAAAAATATGTAACTCACAAACCTCGAGAGTATGAAGAGTATAAACAGTAAAATGTAGTGTGATACTACGTAAGACCCATCAAGAAAAATAAAGAGTGGCAAATAAAATTAAACTAATACAGAAACAACAACCTGAATAAGCTACTATACTCGTTTGAAATAATAGTAGTTAAGAACCAGAAATTAGACATATTATCCAGAAAAATATCAACAAAGAAAAAGGCCCAAAAGGAATCTCACCTCGCTTCCGAGGAAGTTTCTTAGTAGTCTCTGTATATAATCGATTACGTCTTTCCTTCTCTGCTCAGATACCACAGTAGGCTGAATGCGGCATATAATCTCATTGGTCGTCTGCTCGGATTTTATCCAATGTTCTTCACTAATAGACATCGGGTTTGGGTTAAATGACGACGACGGCGACGACAAAGAGGATAGGTAAGAGCCCTCTTCGTTTAAGACGCCGTCTCGCTGTGACGACCAAGGTTGAAGATCACCCATGCAATCAGAAGTTAAAGCTACAGATTTTCCAATGACAAACCCAGAAATCATCACCGACACAATGGCCCTGCGACGGTTTTTGTCACCGGCGGGGAACAGAATCGAAGCAGAAACATTTGGGAAGTTAAAAAATAACGCGATTAGATGAAACGCTCATCAGAGTTCATCAGAAACATGTACGATAGAACCAGTAAGCGATCGAAAACGGTTTGTATTTCGGGAAATTTTTTTGGTTTTTTGACGGTAAGGAATCAATCAATGGATGGATATAGGTTGCAGACACGAAACGGCAGAAATGATTTTTTAGTTGTCGAGATTTGGGTTTGAAATTGGGGTAAACAAGCTACTCTGATGGTTTTGGAACGATCTAAGGTGCTCTCAGAATCGTTAGAAGGACTGCTGTTTTCGAGACGCTTACACAGAACAACACAAAGAACACAAAGCTCGCTCGCTCGCTCGCTCGCGCTTTCTTTCGCTCTCTCTCTCTCTCTCTCTCTCTCTGTTGATAATCTACCCATACAGTGTATACAGTAAAAAAATAAAAATAAAAATAAAATATATATATATAAGGAACTTGACACCGGTTTAATTTCTTTTGACACCGGTTTAATTTACTGCGCCTATGTCGACACCTTTTCGGGCCTCATGTCCCGAGGCCCCCGGCTCCCGCCCGGCCATACTTAGTAAATATGTGTATCAAATAAGTATTTTTGTTATTACTAACAAAAAAAAAAAGTATTTTTGTCTATTCGAAGGTTTAATTGTGGACTCCATTTTTTTACATGTAAAATATCAATTATATAAAATAATTTTTTTTAATAAAAGATCAAAACCTAAAATCCCTTCCAGATAGAAAATCCAAACCTATAAAAGGTTGTAACAATACTCTTTTTATACTATTTACTCTAATATTTATTTCAATCAATCGTAAAAGAGTGTCTTTTAAGTAATTTTTTGGGCTTAAAATCCTAAGCACATATATGTTTTCGTGTGTATATATATATATATTTTTTCTTATAGAATGATCGTATTAAATACATATTGTATTATTTATTTTTCAATTTGGTAATAATAATAAATGCTACAATGAAATATCATAATTAATTACATCATGTCGAAATTGTTCATAGTTCTTTCTACTCATAGCTACCATATACATTGTAGACAACATATATTTCATGACTAGATGCTTTTCTGCCTTTTTGAGGTAGAAGGATATAGAACATGAAAGATCATTGATCTTGGAAAATGTAACAAAATGTTGAAGTGGTCATGCTCCTTAGTAGGTTGTGAAATAAGATGAAGTAACTCCTATTGTGAGAACTAAACTTCATTTATATTCCATCTTGTGTTGATCCCCATCTTCATGCTTGCCAAAATTTCTCCGCCTCCACGTCTTTGAGTAGCTATAATAGATTTTGTGTAGATGAACCTAAATTTACACTGAAAGAGAATTCTATAGCCCATTCTGAAGCTGAGTTCAAAATATTAATTGCACCAGCACAAACCAAAATTGGGTACGAGAAAAATGTATATAAAAGCTTGTATTCGAGCTAGCGGGACCATCTGTATCAAGTAAGATAGAATCATTGTTGTGCACATTTTATTATGCCGAAATTTCAAAAAATTATTGTTACCATCTGTCGTTCAATTGACGTACGTGTTCGTCCCTGTATTGTTCCCAAACTTACTAACTATGGTCCCGCCTAGTCCCATTGTTTGAGGTATTGATCCGCCCAATGAGGCATTTGATGATTGGGAGGACTCTGACACACACCCCAACACATGTTCATGCAACCTCCACCCGTCGGATGTCTCACTGGGCATCCCAGTGGTTGGATAGGATTCGGACACATAGATCCACCCTATCAGCTGATCTAGATCGATATCGCCACCCACCGATGATGTAATTGTACATATTAAGGGCATAATATAAAAATAAATAAGGGAAAAATCGTCTGATCCATATCAGTATTAGCGGTTTCTAATATCGCACCAAAAAAAAAAATAAATAAATAAAACATGTACATAGCCTGTCATTTCTCTCTCCCCACATAGTTGTAGTTGTTTATATATATATACTAGTAAGACTGACACGTGCAAATGCACGTGGAGCATATGTCATGTGACAAAGAGAGAAAGAAATGGACTTTGATTCATATTTGATAAAAGGAGAGAATAAACATATAAGTTTAAACCAATTTGCATGATAGTTTTTCATTGAAACATTTGTTTGTATATATGTCCAATCCATCTTTCCCACTCCCCGCCTTTCCCTACAAAGTGACGAGCACATCAATCAAAGCAAAAGGATAAACTACTAATAGTACTTGGATGACTTAGCATCTTCATACTGTCATTGTCCCATTCATCATCATCAACATTGGCTCCAAATGACTACCTACAACATTTTCATAAGCCTGCCCGATTGGCCGAGCCAAGTACTTGGCCCCATAAGACTTTTCCTGCCATAGTAAAAAATTTCATTTCAGTCATACTGGATAAAAATCAGCATTCCCCTAATGTAAAAAAAAAAAAAAAAAAATACAAGGTAAGATATTCTCGTCTAAGAAATGCATTAGCTAGAGTTTATCTAAAACCTCTAACAACACATGCAAATCATCCTGCATATAATAGGCATGAAACAATTCTTGCATCATTTGGTTTATGTACCAAGTAGATGCCCCAGGTTTGGTTGGCTTTGTTCATTAGGCTATGCTGATTTTATCAAGTGTACATTTAAATACAACCAGGACATCTCCTCCACCCCCTCCCAAAAAAAAATCCTCTATATTGCCACTTGTTATTTATTTTTCTTCCGCCCAATCTCCCTAGTTAGAAGAAAAGTAGAAAACTATTATAGAACCATCTCAAACATATTTGATTTTGAATATTATATCCATAGCTGGAGATTCAAAGACATTGATGTTTGTAAAGATCAACCCTAAGGAGAATGGTCTGAGTGAGAATCTATATATGCTCATTGAACTATAAAGAAAAGTGAGAGGAATAAAGCTTGGTCCAGCCAAGAAGCAATTAAACAGCACTGAGCTTGTGATATATAAATAGATGGTACAAATGTCAATTTTAAATACAATACGCCCTTCGATAATAGACTGGTCAATACTTTTTTGTTAATTTGTTTCTGTCATCTACATCCAGTCACCTTCTTTTAGGTTTAGAAATTCATGCAAAATATAATGAGCAAAGAAGTTTTAATAAAGAAAATTGAGGATACAGTTCATGGTCTAGACCTGAAGGTGAAGGCAAGAGATCCAATAAGAAGAACCTACAAGAAAAAATATCACCAGAAATATTTTTCTTACAAGCTGGCTAATTAGAGATATTTTAAATAATAGGATCCCAATTTTGAAAGTATGATTTTAATTACAATTGTTATTTTCCAAGCAGTTTGAAGTTGTTTCTACATATTAATAATTAAAACTCCAATTTGTCATACCTTTGCTTGGTCATTGAAAGTGCTTCTTATTGCCTTCACTTCAAAATCTTAAATTTCTCCGAGGTAGATAATGTTTCAAGCTACTTAACTATAATAGATACTTTGAATTCCATTACCAAAACTGGACTTCATTCCTCCCTTACCTTTTGCACATAGTTTATGAAATTGCTTTAATAACACACTTATTTACCTTTATGATCAACCATGATACTGAATATTTGGAAGTTGACTATTTATTAAAGCTTGACTTCTTAAGACCTAATATACCTTATGTTGCTTGAAAATATAAAAAATCAAGAAAGTGTTTCCTGTTCTATTTTCCTTTATGTCATCAATGTAAAAAAAAAAAAACTTGGTTTAATCTATTGGGTGATGTCCAAAGTGATCATCATAATCCATGCTTATTCTTTCTACCAGCAGAGTTTAATATCTTAAATCTACCATAATTTTAATCGGGCACAATTGTCCTAAAACTCTATAAGTAAATTGGTTATTCAAGCAATTTCTTAACTTGTGACTCTTTCCTTTTTGTAAATGACAAATCTATTAGAAAAACTTAATGAAGAGACCTTATCAAAGATAACAAACATAAGGTTGGATTGCAGCTTGTTAGGACTCTTATGTGGGCTTAACTGATATTGATTGACCCATTGGGTCTAAGAGAATAAGGACCACTCTAATTAGGAAACTTCTAGCCCTATTATATTGTGGGAATGGAATAGGGTTTAGGAATTCTATTATATATAGAATACTGACGGTCCCTGCAGCTATTACTTTTCATAATAATATTTGGGAGCACTGCTTTCTCACAGAGCTAGTGTAGAGACAGAGAGAATATCCCATAGTAAGAGGCGGCAGAAAATCTCAGTAGAAGGACCCATATTGCGTGGTTCTTCATCATAGTTCGTGGTACAAGCGTCAACCTTGATTTAGGGACTTTATTCACGCTCAACGGATATGTGATTGATTTATTTCTATTATTCATTCTTATATTCTATACACTATAGGTAATTCAAATGATTCTAGGATTTAGAATCACTAACAATTGGTATCAGAGCCTACACTATGGTGTTAGAATCAAGAAATTATGTAAGGAAAAAAAAAAAAGATATGAGTTTCTATTTATGAAAATCATTATTTTACTCTCACTTAAAGATCCCGTATGGGAAAACTTTATTTACGGAAGTTGTAGAGCACGAGAACATGGTCTCAGTGGTATGTTGTATGTCACCGAAAACCTCCGTACGCGCTGGCATGCACCGCCGGAAATCGGCTACCGGAGGAGAGAGAAAAATAAAAAATTAAAAAAAAAGGGCGACGAGTCATCACCGGGTCAACTCGGAAACCCTACTTAGTTGACCCGGGATGCAGTGGGTCAACTCATGACCAACTCGGTCAAAGGTTGACCGGGTCGTTGACCCGAACTTTGACCCGAAACTAATTTGCCCGTTTTTTTGAAAAAAAGAATAATGTTGGTAGCAAGGTTGCTAATGTTCACCAAAGTGACATTGTGTCCATCCAAAGATGGCGGTACTTTTGAAATTAGAAGAAGTCTCGCAGTAATAGGAAACTTGAGTGGACCAGTATGTTTCAGACCCAAAGGTCAGAAATGTAGTTCCGGTTGACACTCATGAAGTAATTGATACTTGAGCATGTAATGTTTAATTTTGCTAATTGTTACATGCTTATTCTTTTACATATATGTCTGTATGTTGAATAGAATATTCTTTATTAAAATATTCAACAGGATGTCTTCTAGTTTTGGTGACTTGATATTCCTAAGCTTACTGGGATAATTTCAACAAATGGATGGAAGACTTAGAGGTCTAATGATTCTCAAGGACCTAGACCTGTGTACTAGGACCACCAAACCAGCTGAACCTACTGCAACCAGTACCCAAACTGAGAAAGGGGATTATGACAAGTGGGTCACTGCAAATAGGAAGTCCTTTGCTGTTATTAAAAGTGCTTTGCCTGAGTCTATCAAGGATAGTGTTGCTAAAAAGGATACTGCTTCTGAGTATTTGGCTGCTATAAAAGCTAAGTTTGATAACTCTAAGAAATCACAGGCTCACGATCCTATGAGCCAATTGATTGGGGCTAGATTTGATGGAGTAGGAAATGCTAGAGAGCATATACTGGAACTGGTTTCCCTAGGAAACAAGATTAGAGGTACATGTATTAACTTTGATGATGACTTCGTGGTCACCATTGCCTTGAATTCTCTACCTGAGAGCTACAAAACTCTTAAGACTACTTATAATACATTGAAGGATAAATGGAGTCTTGATGAATTGATCACTGTGGTAACCCAGGAAGAGGGAACAATTAATAGGACCAAAGTTGAAAGTGCCAATCTTACTCAAGGTAAGACTTCATCATCTATGGGACCTAACAAAGGGATCAAGAAGTTCTTTAAGAAAGAAAAATTCACTCCATTTAAAGGAGGGAAGAACAAGAAGGAGGGTACAAAAAGACATGAGTGGCATAGAGTGTTTTTTTATCCTTACCCAAATGCCTTGATGCTTATTATTCTAGATGGTTTGTGACCAGTGTGGGAGTTAAGGGACGCAACAATTGTCTGCTTCTTCTTTCCTCTAATTCTATTTCTATTTCAAATGTGGATATCTTACTTAATTTTTTGGCTGTCTACGATAAGGATGCCATTTGGGGATATTGGTGTCTTCTTTGCTTATATGCCCCTCCCTAGGTATCCTCTCGGTTAAGCTATTGGAATCTTCACCATAGTTTTATTTCTTCCTTTGATACCATAGTTTTATTTCTTCCTTGGATTGCCCTTTTGCTATCATTGGTGATTTTAATGAAGTTCTATCTGCTAAGGATAAGTTTGGGAGTCAACCTTTCTATTCTTCTGTTGCAGTTCTTGGTCTTACTAATCTTATTTTTTCTTTTGATCTTATTGATATTAAGCCTTTGGGATCTCGATTTTCCCTTTTGCTTCGATCACTAAGCTTCCTTCAATTGGCTTGGATCATAATCTGTTGTTACTGAATCTTCTTGGATCAAGACCATCTTTCAAAAAATTATTTCATTTCTAGGACATTTGGTGTAGAGCTCTGCTCTTTAAACCTAGTTTATTGATCGGTCGGTTTGCTTTGGTCTTACAGGGTCCGGATCAGAACAGGTTGATGCTGATGCCTTATGGTATATGATGGCAAGGGTGGCGTCAAATGCAGGGTGGCCAAATAAGATTGAACCGGTACCCGAGATGATCTGCAAGCCTAAGCCATGCCCTTGCATATATCACAAGGCCATGTATGAATAGAAAAGGTACGTTAGCGTATTTGAATGTTAGGAACTTGGTCCGCAACACGTGGCGAGAGTAAGGTACATGTTAAGACTCCGTTTTTCTCCAAAATACAGCAACGTTGGCTTGTTTGGCTAACTGGTGGGTGTCACTGGTAGGTGCGAAACCCACCAGTGTGACCCACCTGTTGGGGGCAATGGGGGCCCTAGCATGCCCGGCTTGGATAAGCACGTGTATTTCGACCTCTTCATCTTAATGAGGTCTTGTATGCCCGATGATGTCAGCTACATTGCCCAAAAATGCAATTTAATGGGTTTGGGTCCATAAATGGACAAAACAAAACGGACTTTAGGAGATATTTATTGGCTAGGGTATAAATAGCCTTTATATATCTCTCTCCCTCATTTATGATTTCAACAAGTTGGTGAGAGGAGTAAAGAGAAGGGAGAAAAGAGAAAGAAAAAGAAGAAGACTTGGGAAGAGGCTTCCCCCTTGGATTCCGGGGCCGCATCTTGCCTTTCTATCGCCAGAATAGTGTTCGGTGTCTTGAGATCTACATCTTGAGGTAAGTAACACCATAAACCCTTGAGATATGATGAAACCCTTTTGTGTGTGGGTGAATCTAGGGAATAATGAAACCCTTATGTGATTTCCTTGAAGGTTTTAAGAAGGGAAACAAATATTTGGGAGTTATTGAAGTAACATTTGAGTTTGGGAAGATGATTCCAAGATTTGGGTTTTTTCAAGTAAATGTATGATTTCTTCCACCAAATCTTATTAATAGCTTACATCCATGGTACAATCAAGTGGATGGGGCTTAGGAAGTGTGGGAACTGAAGGGGGAACCACCTTATTGAGGTTCCAAGAGGTGGAATGAAGAAGAAAAGAAAAACAGCAAAACCCGAGGAATACTGACGGGTAAGACCGACGGGTCAGGCAGATGGGTGCCTGAACTGCCGGTGTGACCTACCAGTCTCGCCAGTGCTTCTGGTTCTACCGGTAGGTGCGAGACCTACCAGTATGACCCACCGGTCTGGGCAGATTACATAGGTGGGTTCTCCTACCCACCTATATGATCCACCTGTTACCCAAATGAGCTCCGATGGAACTCAAACTCACCGATAATCTTCTTCACGCTATTATACACGTTATGACCATATCTTACATTATTTTTAGTCCTGATTTGGATGAATTTTTAAACTCTTTATCTGTGCTAGGTTTCGAGAAACTCATCTTCTCACTCCAGATCTTACCTATACCGCGAATGCAGATTCCTCTACAAAAACAAGTAAGTGGGGAGAGGACTTTGATCTTAATTTCTGGAGTGTTTTTGGCATCCTATGCATTCATAGACTATACTGACATTCCAATTTTCATTCCCATGCATATTTTGATGTATAAACGATGCATTTAGAACTGAACATATTGTATCTTAAATTCCATATGCATGATTACTTGCTTGAAATCTTGATAATAGGTTTATCATATAATGAATATGATGTCAGTTTGTTGAACATATGTGGGATTTCTAGATTAGATGTCGTAGTCGACTTGGAAACAAATGAATTGGTACACCGTGGAATGGGACACGGAAGTGCTATGCAGTTGTACTATCTCATGTAGGAGCATGTGGTTAGGATTTCATATTCCCTTGTGTTACGACCCTTCCCAACAGGGGTTTACGTGTTGGGTTATCACTAGGGGAAGCGTTGGTCACGGATCGCCATGCTAGTTAGAAGTACGCTTGGTTAATCATTAGGACAGTTGAAAACCTTGGTGATATATTCAGAGGGCCAATTGTACTATTTTTAATTTCTACTGTGGTTCAACCATGATTTACTTTTCTACTATGGTTTGACCATGATTTATATTTCTGTTGTGGTTTAGCCATGATTTACTTTTTCGAGTGCTCATGGTGGGCTTTCTCCAACAACCTTATAGGCGTACCATGGGATAGAGAAAGCATCTTGAACCCGGGGCTTACGTGCACTGTGGTTGTGAGTAGCACGTTACCTATGACCTAGTATGTTTGTTAGGTGGAATGGGTTTAAAATGAATCTCATTCATATAGTATCATTTGTTTTGCATTTACTTGTGTACATCTTTCTTTCCATTTACTGAGCTAATGACCTCACCCCCTCATGTACACATATTTTTAAATGATTTTACAGGTTATTCCGTAGAGAAACTTATGTCGGGTCCCACTGAAGAAACCCCAGTGGGGGATTGGTGGGTCCCCGAAGAATTCAAACACGGTGTCGGCTGCCCATATGAGGGTTGTGTTGTAGGGCAATAGTGCAGATTCCACTTACTGTACTATTTTTTTTATTCTTTTGGTATATTTTCCCTTTTGTGCTTTCGATAGTTAAATTGCTATTTCTTGTGTAAATATCATGCCTACGGGCCCACTTGTAATTATACTATGTATAACAATTTGAGTATCAAAAGTATATGGAGAATTATAGGTACTCATTTATGACAAGACTTCTGCTGAACTATTATATTGTATTTCATAATTGCTTGTGGCTTGCTGTGCTGTGGTTACTGTATCTGATGATCCTGGTGGTTTTGGGTTACCCAGGGGAAGTCGGTCACCGATCCGTTTCTATGTGAATGGGGCGTGACAACGGTGGTATCAGAGAGCGATGCTCTAATCACACACAACTTGCAAGTTTTAAATTCTTAGAAACCAAAAATAGACAAGGGGGTTAGGAAAACCATAAAAGACTTCAAACAAAATTTAAAAGAACACAAAACTCAAAAATTTTGCCATGATGTATTCATATGTTGGGGGTACCAAAAAGTTCACATAAGAAACAAGATTACATAACCATAGAAAATTTTCCATACACAAGGTAGAAATCCACAAAAAGTATAATCAAGAAGAGAATAATTAGAAAAGGAAAAAGAAGATAGAGTTCCAAAGTCACATTCCAAAAAAAAAAAAAGACAAGCTATGCCCCACTCAATCATCATCAATGTCGATGACATCTCCTAGCCGAGACCTTGAATTGATACCCAAGCGTTGATCATAATAATCAAACCGGTGGTACACTAAATCCATATCTTCCTGAAGGTATCTCAGGCTCCTTGCCATGTCCCTGGTAGCTGTGTCCAAGTTAGTGTCCAACTCATCTATGTCCATGACCATGCTTGCCTGGGTCTCCTACATGGCTGCCTGTCCTGTCAGGAGTTTCTCTTGACCTTCCTTTAGTGCCTTCAACCCGACCATCATACACTGAAAATCAAAGGCTCCACCTGGAAATGGTGGAACTACTCTGATGGGTACCTCATCCTCCATCTCTACGTCCACATCTATATCCTCCTTGAGGAAATAGTCCTCGTCATCCTCCTCATCGTCACCCTCCTCGTGGGCTGCCTCCCCCACTACCGACTCCATTAGATGGAATTGCTCCATCTTATGCAAGATGCCCCGGGAAAATCTGTCCCAGGGGGCACGACGCACCTCACCCACAAGGTCCACGTGAATATGCTCAAAAATCTTGGTGAGTGACCGAGGGTAGGGATAGTTATCGTCTGTGGGATGAGCTGCATGGTACACCATGGTCTTCATAATCACATATGGAAGGTAAAGGCATGGAGGATTATCTAAATCAGTATAGAGGCAATAGACTACATAGGCAGCCATGAAGTTCACCTGATTCCGGTGCCGGGCCCGGGGAAGTAGGTTGAACTATAACAATTGGCTGAAAACTTGAACCTCATCTAGGAAAGATGTCTCAGACTCAGGGCAGACAACACTACCACAAATGATTTGGTAGATGTGCTTCTGGAGTATCACTCATATGGGGACCTAAAGCCTTACCCCTAGGAGGGCAGTAGTACCAAGTACCCTTTAAGGAGATGCCCAAGATCTTTGCTAGTAAGTCAATGGGGAGCTTGATGTTTTGACCCTTTACCCGGCTAGTGAGTTTATACATCCGATTGTCGTAGACCACCTCAAGGTTGCAATAAAATAGTCGCACAAGGTTGGGGTAGCCCTGACGGTCGAATGATAAGATAGTTTCCCAACCAAGGGCTGTGAATCGTTCGAGTAGCTGAACCCGAACAAAGTCCTCCGTTTCAACCGACTTCTCCATCAATACGGGTCTCTTGGTGAAGTCGACCCAAGAATGTGCAGCTTTAAGACTGCAGAACATGCTATCGTCATAGTCCTCGAACTCCTCAGAGAGGTCTCTTACGGGTCGAGCCCGAAGTAGAAGAGCTGGAAGTAGAACCCTTCTTCTTCGAAGCTTGCCCACTTCTGGATGAGGAAGCAGTTCCCTTGCCTTTGCGGGAAGACATCCTGCAAAAGTTAAAATGAAAAATATATATGAGAAAACCGATAAGATACCAAGAGGAATTGTAAAACAAGGGATGAATGCAAGGAACGAGACAATGTGTCATAATGGAGTGATTAGTGAAAATGACACACCCTACTAAACAACATTGAATTAGCAATGCATGTAGCATGACAGATGAGGGAGAATAACCCTACAAGTATAATGCCATTGACATAATGAAAATATATGAGAATGGTAAATGACAAGAATCATATGCGGATAAATGAGCATTATGGAATTTCGATGCTTGAGGTAATACATTAATAAAAGACAAGAGATGGAGACATTATTTAAGGCATGGATACATGTAAATATCAAGGCTGCCAACTGTCTGAGGAAATTGACAGATTTTTTTTTCAAAAGAAGAAATGGAAAATTTCACAGAGAGTAGCATAAACCTAACATATCAAAGGCATTGAGGAAACTGTTGGCAATAATGAATGAGAAGAGGTTTAATTTCAAGAAAATGTGTGCAAATTGGCATATTCAGGTCAAACAAGTGAAAGCCCCAAATTTCCCTAGAACACTAACATAGAAGTGGAAAAATTTCATGCCAAAGTGTGAAAAGTGATGCATATGTGCAATGTAGCACTCCTACCACTATTATGCAATCAAATGTCGATATATAGACTCATTGAATCAAACATCTTGCAAGGAATGAGAGAGGAAATGAACAAAACCCTAAAACAGTAAAATTTTGAGAAGAATGGGGTTAAACAATCCATAGAGATGACATATGCGATGTTGGAGATCAGAAACATCAAGAAGATGACAAATTCACATACTACATTCAAACTAGTTGGAGGAAATCCAAAGAAAATGGAGTTTTGAGGTTATTGAGCAAAAATAACCGAAATCCCAAAGAGAAAAAGGGAAAACTTACTTACTTGAGGTTGAGGATGAAGTTGAGAGGCTTTGAGTGTGAAAAGAAGCGTGAGTAGGGTTTGTAATGGCTCCTTGAACCTTCTTTTGGTTCCCTTGAGCGATTTGGAGAAGAGAGGAAAAAGAGTGAGAGAGAGCGATTTAAAAATAAGGGCTTTTCTACCCTTAAAACCGAGCCGTGCCGCCCCCACCGGTGGTTTCAAGACCCACCCACCGGTGTGGATTTTTGGGCCGAAAATCCCAAGATTTTTGGGGATTTGATATTCAAGCCTCGTAAACCCCCATTTTTATGAGAATAATGGGCTGATGTGCAACGAATCCTTATGCATGCTTATATGGAATAATTATGCTATCTCATAGAACCCAATGCTTGGGATGCGTGTTATGATGCTGAAATGCACTATGATTGCATAATAGGAGGCATGATGTGATTTGATCTTGTGCTTATATGAGATGAATGTTGCACTTAATTGTACCTAATCTTGATGCAATCCAGGTACAAAGCATCATTGTACGTACTAGATCCGTAAGTAATGTAAGAGGGGCCCCACGTGGTTCCCGTCCTGTTGGACGGCCACCTAACCCTCGGGAACCTCGACCACGGGTGAGTCATAGACAAGGAGATATAGTTGAAGACTGACCTACAACTGAAATTCCGGATCCTCTTCCTGTTGTTACTCCCAATGATATTGCGGCTCTTATCCAACAGTCGTAATAGGCAGTCCAACAACAATTACTCCAACAACAGTAGACTTTCCTGAATGCTGTCAACAATAATTGCATCCTATGCATATGGGTCAGCATCCTCGGGGGTACCCTTCCCACAAGATCCTCCTGTTGTACTTGATGTTGGAGTTCAATCGGGGGTACTTCTCCTCGAGCACCACCTATTGAGACACAAAGGGAGTACATTACCTGCTGTACCACCACAAGACCAACTAAGAGGTACTCCACCTAGGGTTACTCCATGGTTCCCTCCTCATGGTACTTCTCCATATATGGTGCCACCCCATACCAACATTACCCCGTTTATCCTCTATATTATCCACCAGCAGCCACTACTGGTGGAGTCATTTAAGAGGCACTTGCCACCTATCTTCCCCAAGGTGGGAAGTGATCCATTAGAATCGGATCGGTGGATCTAAGAAATGGAAAAGATATTTGAGGTGGTAGGATGTACAGAACCTCAAAAGCTCATATGTGTTAGGTTACAGTTAAGGAATGAAGTTGATTCATGGTGGAAGGGTTCTAAGCCTATTTTGGTGGCAACCTATCTGGAACCAACATGGGAACAGTTCAAGGAATTGTTCCTATCAAACTATTAGCCCACTAGCTTCAGAGATAAGAAAGAGACTGAGTTTTCAGCTCTGACTCAGGGGAACAAGTTTGTTCTTGAGTACCAGTAGCAGTTTGAGGAATTATTCTACTTTACTCCTCCACACATAAAAATAGTAAAAGAAAAGGCAAAGAAGTTTCTGAAAGGACTAAAAGTATCTATAGGCATAGTTTTGGGGGCGATGGACTTGACTGACTTTGCTCAGATTGTCCAGAAGGCCAAGACTATAGAAGATAAGCGGAAGGGAGAGTCCACTACCACACCTGGACTTTGGAAGAGATCCAATCCCTATGTAGAATTAGGTAACCTAAACAAGAGTTTTCGTGGGCCGTATAATTATGGTCCATCCTATCAGCAGTCTTATAGGTCATCGGGTTACATGCCCTGACCAACCAGTAGACCGGGTACTACCTCTTTTTGTCCAAACACTGGCACGGTGCCTACATCTCCACGGCCACCTCGTCCTCTTACTACACAGGTTCAGATACAGAGGGCACCAGTACCAGTGCTAGCTTCTCAGAATAGGTGCTATGTTTGCTATTCACTTGGGCATTTTACAAAGGATTGCCCATATAAACCAGCTGTGGTACAGAGTCAGGCTCCTATTCATAGACCTGCCCTGACTCAAGGTGATCTACCTTAAGGAAGAATGTATGCATTATCAGTTGAAAAGGTTAAGGCAAGCCCCGATGTTGTAGTAGGTACCCTATCTATCTCGAGTATATTGGCTTATATATTATTTGATTATGGTGCATGACATTCTTTTATATCTAAACGATTTGCTAGTAAGATTGATGTGACACCCAGGGCTTTAGAAAATAAATTGATTCTTAGCACACCTACGGGCAAAGTAGTATAATTAAACGAAGTGTACGAGCCATATTCCATTGAAATAGGTGGGAAGGAGCTGGATGCCCAACTTATCAAATTTAATATGCAGAATTTTGAGTTATATTGGGCATAGATTGGTTATCTACTCATTGGGGCAAATGTCATGTATGCCGAGAAGCAAATTAAAGTGGTGAATGATGATGGTGAAGAACTTGTGTATCAAGCAGATAAGATAAAACAACTTAGAAAGATTCTTATCTCTGCATTATAAGCGGTAAAGTTATTGGAAGACGGATGTTTGGGCAACCTAGCTTCAGTACAAGATGTAGAAGCAAAAGTCACACCATTAGAGGAATTAAATGTAGTCAGGGAATTTCATGATGTCTTCCTAGATGATCTAACTCGGCTTCCACCTGACAGGGAGTTACAGTTTGCCATTGATTTAGTTCCCGGAGTGGCATCAGTGTCTAAAGCTCCTTACAGAATGGCACCACCCGAACTAAAGGAGTTACAGACTCGGCTGTAGGATTTGTTAGAAAAGGATTTATACGCCCAAGTGTTTCTCCTTGGGGTGTCTCGATTCTGCTTGTCAAAAAGAAGGATGGGAGTTTAAGTATCTGTATCGATTACTGGGAATTGAACAAGTTGACTATCAAGAACCGGTATCCGTTGCCGCGCATAGATGACCTTTTCGATCAGTTTCAAGGTGCTAAAGTATTCTCAAAGATTGATCTTAGGTTTGGTTGCTACCAACTCAAGATAAAGAGCAGTGATATACCCAAGACAGCTTTTAGGACCCGATATGGTCATTATGAATTCCTAGTGTTGTCTTTTGGGCTAACCAATGCATCAGTAGCCTTTATGGATATGATGAATTGAGTATTTTATGATGTTTTTGATAAGTAGGTCATCGTTTTCATTGATGACATCTTGATATACTCAAAAATGGAAGAAGAGCATGCACAACATTTGCGAATAGTACTTCAAAGATTAAGGAAACACATAGTTTTGAGTACACACTTTACCCCGAAAGCACCAAGATGTACAAAGATCTTAAGCAGAAATTTTGGTGGCCAAGGATGAAGATCACAATAGCCCTATATGTTGCACAGTGTCTTATGTGTCAAAAAGTCAAGGTAGAACGGCACTAACCATATGGCACTCTTTAGCCACTCCTAGTATCGGAGTGGAAATGGGACATGATTACTATGGATTTTGTCACCGGGCTACCCCGTTCACCCAAGAGAATGGATGCAATTTGGGTGATAGTTGACAGGCTTACTAAAATTGCCCAATTCATTCCAATCAAGATTACCTACTCTATAGATAAGCTAGCACAACTTTACATGAAGGATATTGTTCACTTACCTGGAGTACTAGTGAGTATCATGTCAAACAGAGATCCAAGGTTCACATCTAAATTCTGGAAAAGCCTCCAGCATGCCATGGGAACATAGGTGAACGTAAGTACTGCTTTTCATCCACAGATTGATGGACAATCTGAATGGACCATACAAATATTAGAAGTTATGCTTAGAGCCTGTTGATGAGCACATTTATGTGTGAAATCTAGGGTAGTAAAACATGCATTTTACATATTTAGAATGGAGCTACCTTGGGTTTTACTCTCTTTTTGCAGGTTTTATATTTTCAAGGCCTTAAGGACTATCGGATGCTATATCTTCAATTTTACACGTAAAGAGGTCCTATTTCTTTTCATGGTTAAGAAGAGGACGAAATTCTGAGCAAGATGGACGTGTTCAATTAAAAGTACACATTCGTTTGGTCACCCGTACAAATGATTATTCTTTTCGGGTCAGAAAAAGAATAATGGATTAGAACTGAACCGAGATGCAGAACCAACCCATTTGCAATTGTCCCAGAGGTACAAGGAATATTTTAAATACCAACAAGGATAGATGGGCCACATCCTTAAGTGATTAAAGATTTGTTTTTGGTAACAACAACTACCTAACGTAGTTGGTGAGCTATGGTGTACAAAATTCCCTTGCTCACCAAGAGGTCTCAAGTTCGAGATTTTCTGCTTTTCACTCACTTAAAGCACTAAGGGCATGGAGGGTATTTCCACCTCAAATTAGAAGCAAGCAAAATCGTGGAAGGGTTCCTGCACAAGAAGAGAAGAAAAAAAAAAGAAAGAAAAAAAAGGAGAAATAAAGATTGTCCAAATCTTCTCTCTCCTCCGCATCATCACCCACCAAAAGATTGTCCAAATCACATAAAGCAAGAAGAAAATCGTCCCTTGGAGGGAGAAAAAGAAGAAAAATAAATTAGAAAAAAAAAAGGAAAGAAAATAAGCAAACAAATTATAGGAAATTTCTCAATGTTTATTTCTCTCTTCTCTCTCCTCCACCTTAGCACTTTTGGTCTCAAAAGATCTCACAATCAATTGTGGGTTTCTCCCTTTTAGGAAAGAGAAATTTGTTACCCTACCTCCCCATTCCCTATAAATACAACTCATGTAAGAGGAGGAGAGAAAAATTCATTCTTCTTCTAGTTTTTTTTTTTGTTGCTCTCTCTCTCCCTCTCTCACTCTTTAGTTCTAGTTCTTCTCTATTTTTGCTTTAATCACTTTTGTAATAGTTTTTTATGTTAATTAATGCAAGCACTCTTTTATTTTTATTCAGCCTTTTTATGTTTATGATTTATGCAATTGAGTTGTAATTTTTTAAGTTATAGTTCTAGGCTTAGATCTAGGTGACAAGATCACGAGCCGTGGAGCAATTTTTTTTCAAGTTCAAGCATTGATTCAAGTAAGTAGGCTCCTTCAGTAGTCTTCTCTCCCCCCTCTCATTCCCTCTTCTGACTACCCTTTCTTTCTTAATTTAGGATTTTTATTTTCAGTCGTTACATTGTTGCTATCCCTTTCCCCCAAGGTTCATGGCTAGTGTATGTGTTGGCTTTGCCCCTCCTAGCCATAGAACCATCAATTTATTGCTTTTATTTTAATTTTCTCCCTTTCCCTAAAGCCAAGTAGAGTAACCCTTGTAAGAGTGACTCTCTGGTCAAGTAGGGAAGCTCATATTATGATGCATCCCTCGGGCCAAGTAGAGAAACCTACTTGTGAGTCTCTCTCTAGCTTTATCCCCTTTCTTTTACTTTATTTTTATTTCAACATTTTTTCCCTTTATTATTATTATTTTTTAATTGCGTGGGTTGTTTATTTTCAGTTATTTATTTATTTAATTTTAATTGCGTGGCTTGCGTCTTTAAATTCTTAGATGACGAATGGTTAGGATGTTATTTTAGATACATATGTTTAGGACGGTAATTAGAATTAGATCACAACTATTAATCGGTTCACTTTCGCATTATTAAAAGAGATAAAAAAAATAAAGTGGCTGCTCTCCTTGTGTTCGACCCGGAGCTACACTGATCTGTACGCTTGCGGTTACATTTTAAATCTCAAACACCTGTGCAATGGAGATGAGTGGCAGTTGGGAAGAAAACATACCTCTTATAGAGTTTTCTTATAATAATAGTTATCAAGCCACGATCAGAATGGCTCCATATGAGACATTGTATGGTAGAAGGTGCAGAACTCCCTTATATTGGGATGACATAGGAGAACGGCGAATGCTTGGGCTAGAAATGATATAGATGACTTGCAATAAATTTGATGTTATTCGCGAGAAAATCAGGGCAGCCCAATCCCGTCAAAAGAATTAAACTCCCTTATATTATGATGACATAGGAGAACAATAAATGCTTAGGTCAGAAATGATACAAATGACTTGTGATAAAGTTAATGTTATTTGCAAGAAAATTAAGGTAGCCCAATCCCATCAAAAGAGTTATGCGGACAACCGCAGGAAAGATATTGAATTCTAAGAAGGGTAATTTTGAGGACAAAAATTTTAAAGAGAGGGTAGATGCAGAGACCTGCTCTTTAAACCCAATTTATTGACCGATCGATTTGGTTAGGTCTTGCAGGGTCCTGATCTGCATGCCTAAACCGTGCCCTTGCACATATCAGAAGGCCATGTATGAATAGGAAAGGTACGTTAGCATATTTGAATGTTAGGAACTCCGTCCGCAATTGGGTCCATAAATGGACAAAACCAAATGAACCTTAGGAGATATTTATTAGCTAGGGTATAAATAGCCTTTATATCTCTCTCTCTCCCTCATTTATGATTTCAGCAAGTTGGTGAGAGGAGTAAAAAGGAGGGAGAAAAGAGAAAGAAGAAGAAGAAGACTTGGGAAGAGGCTTCTCCCTTGGATTTCGGAGTTGCGTCGTTTTAAGAAAGGAAACAAATATTTGGGAGTTATTGAAGTAGCATTTGAGTTTGGGAAGAGGATTCCAAGATTTGGGGTTTTTCAAGTAAATGTATGATTTCTTCCCCCGAATCTTGTTAATGGCTTAGATCCATGGAACAATCAAGTAATGTGAGAAATGAAGGGGGAACCACCCTATTGAGGTTCCAAGAGGTAGAATGAAGAAGAGAAGGAAAACAGCAAAACCCGAGGAATACCGGCAGGTGACACTCCTACCAGTGTGACCCGCCTGTCTTCTCTGGGTCAACTGATGGGAAAGATCGACAGGTGCCTAACCTACAGGTGTGACCTACCAGTCTCGTCTGTGCTTCTGGTTCTACCGGCTGGTGTTAAACCTACCAGTATGACCCACCGGTCTGGGTAGATTACACAGGTGGGTTCTCCTACCCACCTGAATGACCCACCTATTGCCCAAATGAGCTCCGATGGAATTCAAACTCATCAAAAACCTTCTTCACGCTATTATACGCATTATGATCGTATCCTATGTCATTTATAGTCCCAATTTGGACGTATTTCTAAACTCTTTATTTGTGTTAGGTTTTGAGAAACTTATCTTCTCACTTCGGATCTTACCTGTACTGCGAGTGCAATTCTTTTACGAAAACAAGTGAGTGGGGAGAAGGCTTTGATCTTAATTTCTGGAGTGTTTTTGGCATCCAATGCATTCGTAGACTATATTGACATCTTGATTTTCATTCCCATGCATATGTTGATGTATGAACGATGCATTTAGAACTGAACATATTGTATCTTAAATTCCATATGCATGATTATTTGCTTGAAATCTTGAGAATGGATTTATCATATGATGAATATGATGTCGGTTTGTCGAACATGTGTGAGATTTCTAGATTAGATGCCGTTGTTGGCTTAGAAACAAATGCATTGGTATACCGTGGAATGGGATACAGAATTACTATGCAGTTGTATTATCTCATGTAGGAGCATGTGGTTAGGATTTTATATTCCTTTGTGCTACGACCCTTCCCAACAGGGGTTTCGTGTTGGGTTATCATGGGGAAGCTGCTTTTAATTTCTACTGTGATTCAGCCATGATTTACTTTTCTGCTATGGTTCGGCCATGATTTACATTTATACTGTGGTTGGACCATTATTTATTTTTTCGAGTGCTCACGATGGACCTTCTCTGATAATCCCATGGGCGTATTATGGGATGGAGAATGCATTGAGTTCATCCCTCGTTTACATACCTTTTTAGATGATTTTGCAGGTTATTCCATAGAGAAGCCATGTCGGGTCCCACTGACAAAATCTCAGTGGGGGATTGGCTACGGGCCCACATGTAATTATGTTATGTACAACAATTTCAAGAATATATAGAGAATTATAGGTAATCATTTATGACAAGACTTCTATTGAACTATTATATTATATTCCATGATTGCTTGTGGCTTGTTGTGCTATGGTTCTTGTAAATGATCCTGATGATTTTGGGTTACCCGGAGGGAACCCGGTCATTGGTGCACTTTTATGTGAACCGGGCGTGACACTTGGACTTCACATCCTAACTTCTGGATTAGAGAGGTGTTTGGCAATATTTCTATGTTGAAGGAACACTTTCTACACAACTTCCAATTCTTGTAAAATGCTGCTACTCCCTTTATCGATCCCTCTTCTATTAATGAGATGTCTGATAATCTTAAGTGGATTTTTTATGCAGAAGAGAAAGTTTGGTTTTAGAAGTCCAGATCCCTTCATATTTTGGATGGAGACCGCAATACATGTTTCTATTATGCTGTGTTTAGAGTTAACATTCGTAGAAGGCATATTGACTTTATTTGGAGCCCTATAGGGGAAAAAATCATGGGTATCCGTAATATTGCAAAAGTTTTTGCAGATTACTTATCTAATCTTTTTTCTACATCCACTCCTCTTGATGCTTCCTTTGTGGAATGTTAATTCCCAAAAATCGTCTCTAAGTACGATGCCGATAGATTTAGAAATTCATAAGGTCATTTTTTCTCTTTGTCCATTTAAGGCCTCTGGAATTGATGGTTATCAGGCTTGTTTTTATCAGAAGTTTTGGGAGGTAGTCGGTAGTGATGTATGCAAATTTGTATCCAATTTCTTTGTGAATCGTTCTCTTCTATTTGGTACCAATCATACTCTCCCCTGTCTCATTCCTAATAAGGAGAATGCTTCGGTGGTAGAGGATTTCAGACCAATCAATCTTTGTAATGTTGTTTACAAGATTGTTGCGAAATTGTTGGATAATAGACTGAAATTTCATTTCCCATCAATCATTTCTCCATTTCAAGCAACTTTTCTTCATGGTAGGCAAATTTCGGATAATATTGTGTTGGCCCATGAGATTTTTTATTTTCTGAAAAAAAAAAGAAGGGGAAAACAGGTTTTGTCGCTATCAAGATTAATATGTCCAAAGCTTATGACAGAATTGAATGGAATCTTATTGGGAATATCTTTTTTTTTTCTGGGTTTTGGCCAGCAATGGTGTGGCATGATTTATTATATGATGTCCTCTATTTCCTACTCAATTAAATTGGAGGGATCTGCTTTTGATTATTTCACTTCTTCAAGGGGTATACGGCAGGGATGCCCGATGAACCCATACCTTTTTATTTTGGCTATGGGGGTTCTTTCCCTTCTGTTGTCTACCTTCAGAGATCTCAATCTTTTTAAAGGGATTAGGATTGCCCGACGGGTTCTAGAAATATCGCATCTGTTATTTGCAGACGATGTGTTTTTTTTCTATAAAGTATTACCAGAGGATTTACTGTCTATTAATTTTTTTTTTTTTTTTTTTTTTTTTTTTTAATCTTTTCTCAGATTTATCTAGACAACATGTCAACCTTTCTAAGAGTGGTTGCTTCTTCAGTGCTAATGTGATGATGAAGGGGTGCTCTCATCTTTGCTCTCTCCTTGGTGTCAAGGAAATCCTCACTGATATCTCCTATCTTGGAACTAAGATCACCCACCATCGTTCTCGAATTGGGGCTTTTAACTATATTATAGATAGAATTGCTAATAGACTACCAATTTGGAAATCTAATCTTCTCTTTTATGCAGGTAGGAAAGTTCAGTCTTATACTCTATCCCAACATATTGGATGTCTTGCTTTGCTCTTCCTCTTAAAAATTTCCATAAAATTGATTCAATTTGTGCGCACTTCTAGAATGGTTTGGTTGGTTCTAGGGGTGCAAGTTTGGCCCCAACGGTCCAAAACAACCCTTGGCCCACCTTGATCCCAACAAGTACCGACCTAAAAATTTTGGCTCTGAGGGCCGGCTCGACTCTGAAATTTCTGACCCTGAGTCAGGGTTAGGGAAGGTAAGGGTTGATGTCTTTAGCTCGCCCAGCCTGCCCTGAACCTGACCCTAATTTTTTTATCCTGAGTTTAGGCCTTGGTTTTGGCCCTACCCAGCCTTGGTTTTTGTCCCTAATGTTGACTTTGGATTTTTTTTGTTTTCTTAGGATGTCTCCTCTTTGTTTAACATGACAAGGGTTTTGAGATCTTTTGATTTTTTCCTTATTAGGAAGATCTCTTTGTTTATCATGACAAATAATTGAAATTTTTTGGATTATTTAATTTCTTAAGATGATCTCCTCTTTATTTACCATAATAGTTGGAGTTATTTATATTGTTTGAATGTTTGCTTTAAGAAGTTCTCATGATAAGTTATTTGTGAAACTTTTTTTTTCATCTCCTCTTTATTATGAATATTTTTTATTTTTTAGTTATTTCATATTTTGCAGGGTTAGAGTCACGACCCTTAATGGCAAAACAGAGTCAGGGTCAATCAGGGTTAGAGTCAGGGCCAATCAGGGTCATCCCAGCCCAATCCTAAAAAGTCAGGGCCAATCAGGGCTTATAAGGGTTGGGCTGAACCCTGAAGGGTTGGACCTGGGTTAAAGTTTTGTGGCCTCAGGGTCAGGGCGGGTTTGGGTCTAGTTAAGGGAACTCAGGGTTGGGCTAGGGTTTTAAGAAGCCCAGCCCAACCCTACCCTGTTGCACCCCTAGTTGGTTCTAGCTATTCCAACATAAAGGTTCAACTTATATCTTGGAAACATATCGATTCCCCTATTAAGAATGGCGGATTAGGCTTAAGAGATGCCAAAACTCATAATACAACTCTTATCTTAAAATTGGCTTGGAGGTTACTAAATGAACATGACTCATTATGGGCTAAAACCCTTCAGGCTAGATATTCCTCGGATCGGTCATTCTTCGATCCTTCCACTCTAAAAAATGAAAGGATCCTGGATTTGGAACAACATTGCATCTGTTATTCCAACTCTTATAAAAGGATGGTATACATTTCTGTTGGGTCAGGTAATTCTGCTTTCTTTTGGTTTGACCCATTGGTGTCAATTATTCCAGATTGTTCACTACCAATCACGTCCATTAACCCTAGTTCCAACTTGAAGGTCTGTGAGGTGATTAGAGGAGGCATCTAGAATGAGTCTATTCTTGCTAATCTTGTTCAGTCTGATATGGTTTCTGAATCTGTAAGATTCAGATTACTTATTGTCTTGACAGCTAGTGGTGTCGTATCTCCAAATATGGTCAGACCTTGAGCGTGGTCAGTTCACTGGCAGCCCTAATAGGCCCTACTCTTCCCTTCCCCCAAATTGGTGGACTTTTTTTCTTAGAAGTTGAATATACATCCTAAATTCAAAATTTTCTTATGGCAGATTTTGCCTAATAGAATTCCTATTGAGAATTGCTAAGTAAATGGTTGAATATTGATTCTACTTGTGTGTTATGCGGTAAAGAATCTGAATCTATATATAATCTCATGTTTTTGTGTGACTTTTCTGATAGGATTTGGGTTGGTAGCCTTCTCGATTTAAGGCCAAAGACCCTGCAGGTGACCTCTCTTATTAGGTTTGGTAATTTTTTCTTCCAACAGGTTTGTTTGTCACGCTCGGAACGTATTAGACTTTTTAGCATTGTTTCTATAGTAGCTTATTTTATTTGGGAACATAGAAACACTGTTTTTGCACAACATATTAATCCTACCCCTATGGGAATCATCTAGAAGATAAATCGATGGATACCAGACTTAAAATTGGTTGAGGATTCTAAATCTAACTCTGTTTATTCATCCGTTACAGATACTCCCGATGTCCTCTTGAGAAGACATTTCGATCTTCCTTTTTTGCCATATCCTATCTTAGTTTGCACCGGTTTTACTAATATTTTGGGAACATTATCTTTTTGGATATATGGTGTTCTATATCAAGGTCAATTTTAGACAGTTACTAAGGGCGTCGTTACATCCTCATCCATTGAGGAGATTGAAGCTGGTCTGCTCACGGCGGCTTCTCAAGGTTGGACTATAACTGAAGTTTGGTTCTCATCAAAGAATTTACTTTAGCTTATTCCGAAACTGTTGCACAGTTACTGACCTTTACTTAGTTTTGGAACTTTCTGGGAAATTTATGTTCATTTTGGTAAGATTATGTATGTGTACAAATGCAGGGAGTCTAATCCTTCTATGATGTATTTAAGGGTTGTGGGTGATTTGGTTAGTTTAGGATACCTTACCATGGACACTACCGGTTGTATATCTTTATAGTTCTCTTGTAATATATTTTCTTCTTTCCATTAAAAAAAAAAATGCCTTTTTTTGGAGTGGAGACTCTCAAGACTCTAGGAAGTTATCTATTATCTTGGTGGGGGGGGGGGGGTGCTATAAGCCTAAATCCCAAGGAGGGTTGGGGTTCATCTCAATTATACTCACAATCAAGCTCTCCTTCTCATTCTAGCTTGGCGACCAGTTAATAATCCATCCTCCCTAGAGGAACAT
Source organism: Macadamia integrifolia (assembly GCF_013358625.1). Classification (NCBI taxonomy): domain Eukaryota; kingdom Viridiplantae; phylum Streptophyta; class Magnoliopsida; order Proteales; family Proteaceae; genus Macadamia; species Macadamia integrifolia. The sequence goes on along the minus strand of NC_056562.1, from coordinate 38,636,084 downwards.
ATTTTAAAGGTTCGATATTCCCTCCATAGCTATATTTTGGATGTGAATTTCTACTCTAGCATTGGATCATGGACGATGGAATATCATTGTCCACACCCTTCCATCTCTCAAAAATCTCATCTGTTGGAAAGTAGGTCAAAGTGACTCAATTCACATCTGAAAAGATCCTTGGATGTCCAATTGGAACCAAATTTATATTAATCTGACCGATATCTTTTCTAATCATTTTGTCAATTTTTATGGATCTTATGATCAGCCATCATTAGAATGCTTCAGTAATAAATTTATTGTTCCCAAAATTAGTAGTTTCGAAAACATCTCCCTTCCCTTAAGCCTTGATCAACAAAATAATTTGTTCATTTGCCACCGTTCAAGGAAAGGGGTGCTTACACAATAATTGCTATCAATTTTCTATCTTGACAAGCGTCTTCCTCATATAACAACTCAAAGACCCTCTTATGAAATCATTTGTGGAAGTCTCCTATTCATCCAAAATTTAAAATCTTCTGTTCGAAATTACTTATGAAATGTCTATTACCATGGTCAATCTCTCCAACTTCTTCAAAATTGATGAGATATGCCCATTATATGCGCTTGTGAGAGGGAGACTGACTGACATCTCTTTCCTTCTTGTTATTCTACAAAAGAATATAGGCTACAAGGAATCTAGGCTTATGAACTGAGCTCCTCACTGGAAACTCTATTCTCAATATGTTGGAAACCAAGATCAATCAAATTCACCTCACTTCCAAAACAAATCTTAATTATTTTTTTTTCCATCTTTTCCATCACTTGCTAATTTTTATGGATTGGTCGAAACAAATGCTTTCAAAGTGAGAAAGCTCCCAAGTCCATTCTAATTATGAAAACATAAATAGATGGATTGCTTGTGATCCTCTCTCCACCTCTGGAATCAACAACCCACCCGTCATCTTATCCTTTTTTACTTGAACCGACTTCAGAGATTATCTCTTACTATGTCAGATGGGTCTCAATAATTTTCTTAATTATATAGTTAATATTTAAGTGCTATTCTAAACTCTGATTATGTACAGAGCATAAGAGTCCAAAATGCAAGGAGTTCTCGAAGGAATACAATACGTGAAATGGTTAAGAAGCACTTTCGTCACAATCCAGATGGATTTTGAAGAGATTGTGATGCTAATGCAGCAGAATCAGGAGAGATGACCTTCAGGTATGCTAATTTTTTGTTAGATTTGTGAAACTTATCTATTGATTTTTTAAATTTTAAAATGATGAAGAGAACTTGAACAAGGTCCTTACTCCTTACCAAAAAAAAAAAAAAACTTGTTTGTAACGGTGTAACCTTCTCTCATTTTCCTAAATGTGGATCTTCTCTTTTAGAAAAAAAAAATCCAAGGACAAATCAAAGAAAAATAAAACCAGTTTCATATCATCCAGAAGAATTATAAAACGCAAAAAAAAAAAAAAAAAAAAAAAAAAAAAGAAAAAGCAAAAAAGAGGGAATGACTTCCCTTCCCACATGACGACACTTAATTGGAAGGATACAGCTAGGGGTGTCAATTGGTCGGGCCGGTCTGGTTTCGATCGGGCTTAATCGGGCTTGAAGACTTTTAAAGGTTGCACCGTGTCCGCCCATTTAACTAATCGGGCTTAGTTAGTGAGGACATGGTACACTTTATATTCGGTCGATCGGTCTCGGGCTATCAAAATCGAGCCTTAATCGGGTTTTAGTCGGGCCTTAACCGGGCCACGGACATGTTTAATGTTAAACGGGCGTAACCGATTTTTAAACGGGCCTTATTTAATATTATTGAGCAACGACGCCATGACGGACGATGGGGTTTAGTCCACTGTTGTTGAGTTTAATTGTATTATCACCATGAAATCAAAGCCACCCCACCCCCACGANTTGAGCAACGACGCCGTGACAGATGATGGGGTTTAGTCCACTGTTGTTGAGTTTCATTGTATTATCACCATGAAATCAAAGCCACCCCCCCCCCCCCCAAATCATGAAAATAGGTACACTAGACAATGTTCAGTGAACTAACAATCATATTTACTAGCATACAAATCCTTGTCTGAGTTGGATACATAACCAGTACCTTTCATTTACCATTTAAGAAGATTGCAAATATTACACAACTAAATATAACTAAATATAGACTTTGGCCAGTACAAACAATCATATAAGGTTTGTTGCTGATAATGATTTTAAGATTTCAGAGCCTCTCTATCAAGAAAATAGAGAGGAACCTACTCTCTTCCAAGTCACATATTTAAAAACATCACAAAAAATCCAAAGCATTGATAAACATCACTCTCCTCCAAGAAGGATGTACCACTACCTGCGAGAAAGTAAAAACACCTTGAGCAGAGAAAATGCATAGAAACAGTGGAAATCAGAGAGAGAAAGAGTAGGTTCCACATAAAACAATCCATATGCAGTGAGGAGAACAAAAAACATCAGAAAGGGGGAAAAAGTCTCATTGACAGAGAAAAATCTCAGAGCGAAAGAGGAGAGAGATCCAAAGAAATGTCTCCCTAAATAAAAAACAGTTACTCGAGAAAGCAGAGGAAGGATAAGCAATACACACAAATCAGCCATAGCGACTGCTTGATTGATTCAAAGTTATATTTACATGAAGCTCAAAACAAGAAGCTCACAATGATCCAGAATCAAGGGAAATACCATGTAACTTCAAGCACAAAAACAAAGAGGTAGAGTCCAAACCTGTGCTCGTTCTTGATTAAAAAAAAAACACAAAAGAATGAAAGATCTCTAAAGCAAGAGAGAAGTAGCTCAAAGAATGAACACAGAATCGTTTAAAGAAAAAAAAAATCGTACAGACACAGAGAAACAAAGCTACACAGACACAGAGATGAATGTTGCACATAAGAATTGATAGTAAACAGGTACAAAGAAAACATCATACACAGTTGACCTAGGAAGTCTCAACTACAGTTCAGTCCGATCGTCACCGGAACCCTTCTAATATTATAGGATCAGACACACCAGCAACTTGGTTCTTTTAACCAAAGGAGGCACATGCAACACAAGGGAAAAAATAAATTCTCTGAACCTTGTAAGAGAAGCAGAAACTCACCGAAATTAATCTAGCTCCAATCCAGATGCATTTGAATGAAGGAAATGGAAGTAATAGACGGCCAACACCATATATTGCGACAGCAAAGAAATGAAGAACTAAGCTCAATGGGCTTTGCGACTGGAGAATCGGCGACAATAGAGAATGGAGAACCACAGCGGTGGTTGCAGCGCAGTCGCCATAGTGTCAAACGAAGACTCGAAGAGGAAGGTTGAAGACCGACTTGGGCTCGGCGACTGGCGAATCAACGACACCGGAGAATGAAGAACCACAACGGTGGTCGCGACGCAGTCTCCGCAGTGTCAAACAAAGACTCGAAGAGGAAGGTTGAAGATCGACTTGGGCTCGGTGACTGGAGAATCAATGACACCGGAGAATGAAGAACCACAGTGGTGGTCGCGACTAGCGACACAGTAGCCGCAGTGTCAAACGAAGACTCGAAGAGGAAGGTTGAAGACCAACTTGGGCTTGGCGAGTGGCGAATCGACGACAACGAAGACCACAGCAGCGGCCGCGGCAGTGTTAAATGAAGAGAAAGGTTGAAGACCGAGGGACTAGGGTTTTTGGTTTCTTTGTTTATTTTTTCTTTTTAACTCTTGGGGGTAAAATAGGTATCTTACAACCGGGCCGGGCCAGGCCAGTGCAAAATAGACCGGTCTCGGTTGGGTATTAAGTGGTCGGTCTCGGTCAGGTGCCTGACTGTCCAAGTATCAGGACTGAGACCGACCGTTTATAAACGGGCCGGGCTCAAGCCCGACACGTTTAATAAATGGGCCGGGTTGGGCCAGGCTTTAAATGGTCGGTTCCGATCAATTCTATCTGGTCGGGCCACGAATTGACACCCCTAGCTGGTACAACCTATTGGGGAATAGATGAACGTATTCGGACACCCTAAGGTGGGCCCGTTAGTGCCGAATAACGGAATAACCCGGTATTGGGTAAAAACCCATTAATTTCCCAAACAGCCCTTAGTGGGACTTAAGTAGCTATAAATAGGGCTCTTACCATACATTTCTTCTCCTACCAAAATAGAAAGAAGGAAAGGCAGAAAGAAGAAGAAGAAGAAGGAGAAGGAGATGAAGGAAGGAGGAAGGCTAGGGCTCCATTCTTGAGGTAAGCCCATATGCTCATTTCTCCACACACACACACACATAAATCTCTATCTATCTCTCTCTCTCTCTCTTTCCCATTTCACTCTTTATTGGGAGTAATGGAGATCCAACCAAATTCCACCTACCCAACCATAAATACTACATAATGGGAGAGGGAAATTAGAGTAAGAGACCTACATTGGCAAGGTTATTCACTCAACCTTGGGTCTAAGGACAAATCCCTATGAAATCCCTATCCAAAACCCTAGGATTTGGGAATTTGAACAAATCCTCTATGACCTAACATCCTAACCTAATCCTAAGTTGGGGAAAATGAAATTAAATCGAGGTATGGTGTGTGAGAGTGATCTCATGAGCCATTAATGACCATTCCATGAGATCAACCTAAGTCTTCCCCAATGTATCCTAACCTAGACTTGTGTATTGAGGAAATTGGGTGTATCTTGAAACCCTATGTTGATCCACTCACTAATTTCACTAAACCTAAGCTAAGTGAAGTGTGTGAGGATACCCTACATGAAAAACCAACCCTAAAATCACAAAACCCAATTTGTAAACTATACAAAAGAAGGAGAAAGGGGAATGGAGTTGGGAAATGACACCCCACTGAAAAATACGTATTTCCACCACCATACACAGGGGCCACAGGGCCAATAGGGATGATCTGGGAAAGAAAACCCCAATTTTACCTTCACTGGTGGATGGTCACCGGCCAGCCGGTGAATGCAGGAACCATCCCCTGGTGAAAATATTGTAGGATGTGCATTCCGTTCGGATTCATCCACCGGTGAACTCACTGACGGATGACCATCCACCGGTGAGCATCCACCGGTGAACCATTTTAAAGTTAATTTTTAATCCTTTTAATTGGGGCACAAGTCTTAGTGTCCCGCTCCTCTATGAATAACCGAATAACCTAAAAACACTATGTATCCTAAGAGTGGAATTGAGAAGTGACGGGGACACGCAACACGAAACCATCAACTATCTACCGCCATCTAGAACACGAGGTGAGGGGATTTTGTGTGTTTTTATAGAATGCTTGCATCATAATGCATATGTGAATGAATTTTATCATTTTGCATATTATTATATTATTCCTTATATATGGTGTTGATGTGGCATGAGAATGTGGATTATGATTGTGCATGTGTGCATGTGTGTGTGTGACTGGGGTGCAGGGTGGCTAACGGTTGGTGCTGCCGACACTGCATGCTCAAGGTGCATGTGTGCGTGTGGGTGTGTGACCAGGGTGCAAGGTGGCCAACGGTTGGTCCCCGCAGCACTGCATGCTGAGGGTGTGTGTGTGCGTGTGGGTGTGTGACTGGGGTGCAGAGTGGCCAATGGTTGGTGCCGGCGATACTGCATGCTCAAGGTGTGTGTGTGTGTCTATGTGTGTGACTGAGGTGCAGGGTGGCCAACGGTTGGTGCCAACGGCACTGCATGCTCAGGGTGAGTGTGTGTGTGTGTGTGACTGGGGTACAGGGTGGCCAATGGTTGGTGCCGACGGCACTGCATGCTCAAGGTGTGTGTGAGTGTGTTAGTGTGATTGAATTGTGTTGTGGCATATTAGAATGCATTGGGCTAGGATAACCACCCTGGTGCTACAACTCTTGCCAATAGGGGTTTACGTATTGGCTAATCCTCTCATCCGACGATCTGTGGTTGGGGACGATTTCCGGTTTCTGAGGTGCGAAGATGCCAGCGTCGTGACAGACCCTCACGCGATGTTTGATTCGATGATGGGTATACCCTACATGTGATGTTGGATTCGATGTAGTGGTATCATGGGAGGGTTATTAATAGGGGTTTGCCGGGTAACGATGTGGTTCCGAAACCGGCACGCTCCTGACTGGCAACTAGCTAGTATCCTTGGGGACTGATAACGTACATTCATGACTGGGGATAATACCTACATTGCAGTAGCACTTATACCCCCTTTGGACTTAGAAATTGTTGCTTAGAATTGCTCGATAATAAATGGATCATGTTATTGCACTTACATAATTGCATTCATATTGATGTGGTCGGGCATGAATATTCATACTGTTACATTTTCTTGGATTGTCATGATTGCTTGTGTGTGTTAACCTCACTGGGCTTTATGGAAGCTCACCCCCTGTTGTTGCCCCTTTTTAGATGTTGATTCAGGAAATCCTTTGGAAACTGTAATCGAGGTCCCGGCTCTCTACGGAGGTGACCTCTGGGATGAGGAGCTGGTTGCACACGAGGATGGATGCGTGTGCAATGATTGTGCATTTGGAGCACTCTGAGGATGGGAGTATCATATTCTATTTTTTATTCTTTTTGTACTTAACAGATGTAGCCCTATGGGGGCATAACTGTAATTATGATTAATATGTAAAAACATTCTTTTTGTGTAAATATGATAAATATTAATAGAAATCACCAGTTGATATATATTTTGTTTATATTATAAGTATGTGATTTTAGAATTCATTTCATAATCTTATGAACTTAAAGTACTGCATCGTGGATCCTGGATGGATGGTGGACACGTGTGCGTGTCCATGTCGCTAGCCTTCCGGTGAGTGGAGGCAGGGTGTGACAATGAGTGGTATCAGAGCACGATACTCTGCTTTAAGTCATAAACTTATGAAATGTTAGGACTACTGGTGATTAGGTTATAAATAAAAGCTTAAAGAGAAGTACATAAATCATAGTTCACACATAGGAGACAAGTTGAAGATAGAAGCCGATAACACTAATAATTTCATTAATAACAAATTCAGCTTACAACTTTGAGAGAGGAGAATACAAGACGTAACTAGGAGCAAATTACATAGACGTTAACTACCTGCTGAATAACTCTCAAGTTAATAACACTAATGGCACAAATAAAACATAATAGGATCACAATCCTAAGAACAAGATTGAAAGATAGAAGGACCTAGGAAAAACTACTGTTGGAGTGGATCACTAGGTGGCACCGAAGAAACAGGAGTAGTATCTGCTAGCCCAAAGTAAGTGTCCCACCTACGGGTCCATACCTCTAGATGACTGACCCTATCATCAATGCTATCCAGACGGGGATTCAGACCCCGAAAGCCTGTTTCTATAGCCTGCATCACCTGATCCCAACCTACTGCATCACTTGGTGCGGTCAAAGAAGAAGCACCACCGGCATATTGAGATGAAGTGTAAGGAGGAGGTGGGGTAGTTACCCTATGGCCTTGACGCAATGGAGGTCCATCATCTTCACTATCCTCCCCATCTTCCTCGCTCTCCTCGGCCTCCTCGTCATTTTCCATATCCATATCCTGGTCACCTCCTATAGGGACCATTACCGGCACCCACTCAGCATCACTACCATCATTAGGGTCAGCCTTCATCTTCACTAAGGAGTGTAAATCGAAAGGATACCTCTTGGCTCCATCTGTAGGCTCATAAGCATAGGGGACCCCAAAGTGTACAAAAATACTAGTAAGGAGATTTTCGTAAAGTAAATTTCCATCCTTTGGGTACTTGGCCCGGTATGCCATATGCCGCATCAATAGGTATAGGAGGTTGATATGGAGACCCACATACAAGCACAGGGTAACATAGGCCTAGATAAGAGAAACTTCATTGAAATGACCTCCAGCTGGTAATATGTTTAACTGAACTACCCTACAAAGCACCTTAGGCGTGGTCCTGAAGCGACTGAACCTAGCCCATCCACTAGTGGTTCCAGTCAACTGCCGACACATCTCATCTAAACTATCTTGGGGCATGAAGTCTCCCCTTCTAGTCTTGGGAGCACAATTTACACTCTCCCCGGCACTTGAAATCCCAGTAACATCACCAAACTCGGCTGTGGTGAAGGAGAGGTCTACTCCCATAACTCAGCTCGTGAGACGATAATCATTCTCTCTTACTTCCTCGCCCCTCAGATTGCAAAAGAACATTTGGACCAAGCGAGGATAACATCTATCCCCTGGGTCTAACAACGGTGACAAACGCAGTGCTTGGAACCGCCTCGCTATACCAAAGGAAGGCATCTGACCATGCAATATTGCCTTCCTGGAATCCACTCACTAATTTCACTAAACCTAAGCTAAGTGAAGTGTGTGAGGATACCCTACATGAAAAACCAACCCTAAAATCACAAAACCCAATTTTTAAACTATACAAAAGAAGGAGAAAGGGGAATGGAGTTAGGAAATGACACCCCATTGAAAAATACGTATTTCCACCACCATATGCAAGGGCCACAAGGCAATAGGGCTGATCTGGGCAAGAAAACCCCAATTTTACCTTCACCAACGGATGGTCACCGGCCAGTCGGTGAAGGCAGAACCATCCACCGGTGAAAATATTACAGGATGTGCATTCCGTTTGGATTCATCCACCGGTGAACTCACCGGCGGATGACCATCCACCGGTGAACCATTTTAAAGTTAATTTTTAATCCTTTTAATTGGGGCACAAGTCTTAGTGTCTCACTCCTCTATGAATAATCGAACAACCTAAAAACACTATGTATCCTAGGAGTGGAACCGAGAAGTGACGGGGACACGCAACACGAAACCATCAACTATCTACCGCCATCTAGAACACGAGGTGAGGGGATTTTGTGTGTTTTTATGGAATGCTTGCATCATAATACATATGTGAATGAATTTTATCATTTTGCATATTATTATATTATTCCTTATATATGGTGTTGATGTGGCATGAGAATGTGGATTATGATTGTGCATGTATGCGTGTGTGTGTGTGACTGGGGTGCAGGGTGGCCAACGGTTGGTACCGACGGCACTGCATGCTCAGGGTGCATGTGTGCGTGTAGGTGTGTGACTGGGGTGCAGGGTGGCCAATGGTTGGTGCCGGCGGCACTACATGCTCAGGGTGCATGTGTGTGTGTTGGTGTGTGAATGGGGTGTAGGGTGGCTAACGGTTGGTCCCCGTGGCACTGCATGCTCAAGGTGCGTGTGTGCATGTGGGTGTGTGACTGGGGTGTAGGGTGGCCAACGGTTGGTGCCAATGGCACTGCATGCTCAGGGTGTGTGTGTGTGTGTGTCTGTGCGTGTGACTGAGTTGCAGGGTGGCCAATGGTTAGTGCCGGTGGCACTGCATGCTCAAAGTGAGTGTGTGTGTGTGACTGGGGTGTAGGGTGGCCATTGGTTGGTGCCGACGGAACTGATGCTCAAGGTGTGTGTGAGTGTGATTGAATTGTGTTGTGGCATATTAGAATGCATTGGGCTAGGATAACCACCCTGGTGCTACAACCCTTGCCAATAGAGGTTTACGTATTGGCTAATCCTCTCGTCCGACGGTCCATGGTTGGGGATGATTTCCAGTGATTAAGGTGTGAAGATGCCAGCGTCGTGATAGACCCTCACGCGATTTTTGAATCGGTGATGAGTATACCTTACATGCGATGTTGGATTCGATGTAGTGGTATTATGGGAGGGTTATTAATAGGGGTTTGCCGGGTAACGATGTGGTTCTGAAACCGGCACGCTCCTAACTCACAACTAGCTAGTATCCCTGGGGACTGATAACGTACATTCATGACTGGGGATAATACCTACGTTGCAGTTCCACTTATACCCCCGTTGGACTTAGAAATTGTTGCTTAGAATTTCTTGATAATAAATGGATCATGTCATTGCACTCACATAATTGCATTCATATTGATGTGGTCGGGCATGAATATTCATACTGTTGCATTTTCTTGGGTTGTCGTGATTGCTTGTGTGTGTTACCCTCACTGGGCTTCATGGAAGCCCACCCCCTGTTGTTGCCCCTTTTTAGATGTTAATTCAGGAAATCCTTTGGAAACTGTAATCAAGGTCCCGGCTCTCTACGGAGGTGACCTCTGGGATGAGGAGCTTGTTGCGCATGAGGATGGATGCGTATGCGATGATTATGCATTTGGAGCACTCTGAGGATGGGAGTATCATCTTCTATTTTTTGTTCTTTTTGTACTTAACAGATGTAGCCCTATGGGGGCATAACTGTAATTATGATTAAGATGTGAAAACATTCTTTTTGTGTAAATATGGTAAATATCAATAGAAATCATCAGTTGATATATATTTTGTTTATATTATAAGTATTTGATTTTAGAATTCATTTCATAATCTTATGAACTTAAAGTACTGCATCGTGGATCCTGGATGGATGGTGAACACGTGTGCGTGTCCATGTTGCAAGCCTTCAGGTGAGTGGAGGCGGGGTGTGACAAGAGAGGAGTTAGATACATGCAAAGGCAAGTAAAGCATATATCCCAACACCAATTGCGTAAGAATATATCATATTCCCCTTTATGGGAACTAAAGCATAAGAAATGCAGACATTGAAGAATTACATACATGCAAAGGAAAAAATTTCCTTAACAACTCAGATCGAAAACTTAAAACCCCCTTTCTGGGGATGTTCAGCACAATAGTACATCTTATGAAGTGAAGGAAAGAGATATCAATCTATTCCATACAAGTAACTGTAGAGAAGAAAAGGAAGAAAAAGTATAGCATAAACATACATTACAATATGTTACATATCTCTGATTTCACTCAAACGTTGCATATAGCAACCTTGTATCCTAATCAGCCAACACAGTAATGTATAATGTACAGCTTCAAAGTAATAAGAGAAAATAGAAAGATGAAAGGCCAAGCATGATACAGAGATAGAGAAACAGTGGTCAATATGAAGTGGGATGATAATTTTGGTTCATTTCATTCTAGATTTTACACATTACATAATGGATAATAAGAGAAGATATCAGAGAGGAATGATATACATGCAAGGGAATAAAATCTCCTCAACTTGAACGGAAAAATGGAAACCCCTTTCTACGGGTGTTCTGCAGAACAATACATCTCATGGTAAAAAGAAATTAAATTTTTTTTAGAATGAAATCCCTACCCGAGTAAACTTCCAGATGATACGAAGGCACCGTTTGATTCCTCCCTTTCAGCCAATCCACAATCTGTGTAGCTGCTATCGAATTGAAGAATGAAGCCCGATGGAGGTAAGTAATAGCATGAACTTTCTTGGATGCTGCATCAGAACACAGAGTTGAAGCAGATCGTAGACATTTTGAATAGAAATTTTCTAGGGTTTCAGAAAAATGAGGGAGACCTCAGATCGTACCTTGTAGAGGAGAGAAGAGCTTGTGGCAGGAGTAGCCGAACCTTCAAATACACACCCTGAGTTTGAGTGATCGATTATGAAGGATGATATGGGGTAGAAGTCGTCTGATTTGTATACTCTTCAAGAGTGAGGTAAAAACCCACTCTTTCACGTATATAGGTCAGTGATCAACGAGAAGGACGAATCTCTGCAAGTAGGGTTCATGAGGATGAGGAAGGGTGAATCTATCATAGGGTTCACGAGGATAAGGAAGGGATAATCTTGTTGGAGGTAGCAGACGAATCCAGCAGAGGAGTAGTAGGGTACTTTCGTGGAGGTTGAACAAGCGTGAAGAATATCACAAGGATGAGGAAGGGGTCTTTTTTATCGGGGAGGGCTAGTTTTTTGCACGATAAGTTGTTTTGAGAAACGACGGGATGAGTAGAACTCGTTTCGTTGTTCCTGTTTCTTAGACCATAAATTATTGTAAATTTCAACTTATGTTTCTAAAAACAACAGAAACGGAACACTTTTACCAAACGGTATTTACCCCGTTTCTCCGTTTTCGAGAACAGGAAAACGTAGAAAAGCGTTTCTAGGAACATTATCAAACGGTGCCTTAGTTCCATTATTAATTGCGGGATGATGACATAAGATGTAGCTTTGGCCGCGGGTTCCTTTTTTTTTTTTTAAGAAAAAATAAGTAGCAATTATACATTACAAAGACTGATAAAATCGCAGACCATTGATCCACTATGAGTAGGCTCTGATACCATTGATAGAAAATAAATACACGAATGATTTATGGAAATCGATGAGTATGCACGATAAACACTATAAAGACATGTTTTAGGCATACCTGAATCCATGGCTGAAGAATAAAAACTCCCTATTGGCTTCTCGTATGCTCCTTATACAACCCGATCAATGTTGGTCTGGTCTACCCTCTTCCCCTTTTACTTTAGGTCATTATTCTCACTTAATGGGTCAATGATAACTATATCTAGGGGTGAGGGTAGGGACCAACACTGCAAGAAAATTAGGATTTCCTTCTTATTGAGGAAATAATACCTTAAGTCCACACATAGTAATAAATATTTTATACCATTAAGGTGTGTTAATAAAATCCAATATCTCCATAGAGATCACTCACCATATTGGATCCTTTCTGCTTACTCCATTTGTAGTCAACACCACTAAACCTTTTCTTGGAAACAAACCTTGGACTATGCTAGCCCACCTAATTAGAAATCTTATATAAATATGAATTCAGTGTACCATTATTAAGTTATGCTTTCAAAATTAGCATTCAAAACCCTTTTTTTTCATTGATTTTAATGAGTCGTTTCCTTAGGAGGATTGTTTTAAATCTTAAAATTTTCATATCTAATTTTAATATTGTTTTCAGAATTATCAACGTATCTAATTTCTATCCCCTTCCTGGTTTCGAAGTCTGATTTTGCTATTGGTTTAATGAAGTCTTGTTCCATTAAAGATTTTTCAATTCTTCCTATACTTGAATCAATGTTCTAGTTTTTATTTTAGATGGATATTTCATTGATATTCTGATATCCCTTGCTAGTTTAATTCCATTTAGTTTTGATCTTTTGCTTTGGAAACCCTAATTATAAAATCCTATCATCAGTAGAATACTTATGTACCAAGTCAGGCCATTGAATATAAACCCATTTTTTTAGGAACTGCTCACCTCCATAAATCAACTCTTCAACTAGAGTTTTAATCTATTATGATGATTTGATACTTTGATATTGAGTTTTCACTTGGATATGGTTTCTATAACCTAGGGGTGTCAAAACCTAGCCCGAACCGATAAAATCGGCCGAAATCGACCGATAAAATCGAAATCGAACCAAACTGATCCTTATTGGATTGGTTTTGAACTGAGGTAAGTTGGGACCGGATGAAAACCGGTCCAAATTGTACCGACCTATATCCAAACCGAATGAAACCGATAAGAAAATGATTATGAGATTATAAATTGGTGAATTGACCATCCATTTCATAAAATATTAGTAAGAATTTTTTTTTTATTGTAAGGGAATTGTTACAAATCATTGAATATTAGGCTATGAATAGAGAAATTGATTTGTAAATTGCAATAATGCTTCCATTGATTTCCTTGTTCACTATACAAAACTAGTTGGATATTTGGATGAATGATTGGATTATATGGTTCATTTTGTGATTTCAATATTTGTTATCTTCTTAGTAATTTGTTATCCATTGGTTTCAATATTAGTTATCTTTAATTTCCTTTACAACAATAAACCATAATTTAATCATAAATTTAAAGTGTTTTTTTTCTCTTCGTCAAATCTTGTCACTATAAGTTATGAATGTAAGATTTCATTATGGTTCAAGCCCGATAATAAACGATCTAAACCGATATTAACCCGATATTGAAAAATTGAAATAAATCAAAAACAGATTAGATCGAAATCGAAACCGACCGAAAACCAAATTTCCTTATATGATTGGTTTTGGTCTCCCTCATTCCTAAACCGAAACCGATTCAACTAGACCAAAACCGAACCAAACTGACCAATTGACACCCCTACTATAACCCTTCATTGTGATTATGGTTTTCAAAAGGTTTCTAAATTCCTAAGCTCTAGGCTATTTGGAACTCCATCACCTATACCTATGCCCAAGTTGTCTCATGTTCAACTTTGGTATTTTCGATAAAATGAAGGTTTTAATTATTATAGGGAAACTCCATTGGCTTTTAGCTATCCTTAGTCTCACTTACTTTGCTTTTTCTAGTGTCATTATCTAAAATAAGAAGAAAGCCCTAATCTATTACCATGTGCAATAGAGTTGGGTTTTAATAAATAGGATTCAAGATGGCTAAGGACTAAATAAGCCAAAGCCTAACTTCTTGACAATGGATGTTCATATCATATGAGAAGTAATAAAAAAAAAAATGTTTGAGAAATACCAATAGTATGATGGAGTCTTCATTAAGTTCGTCAACAATGATGGAGGAAAAATATTTGGCAAGGGCACAATAAGTTTTGGAGGAAAATCTAAGTCCCATGATGTTCTCTACATGATAGGGTAGAGGCACAACTTGCTTAGTATTAATCAGATATGTGATAACATGCATGATGTCATCTTCAAGGCCTATGGATGTAAGATCAGAAAATCAATCAACAAAAAGCTTGTACCCGCAGGTACAAGAACTTTTGGGAACCTTTACATATTGTCCAATGAGATGGAAGGTTCTTGTTTGGTTGGATAGTAGGAAAACTAGTTATGGCACAAAAAGCTAGGTCACATTAGCTTCTACAATCTCCTCGAGATCAATTATAAGAAGGCAGTAAGAGACATGACAAAGATTAATAAGCCAACAGAAAGCTTCAAGTGAGAAAGGAGAGTATTAATAAAAAGAACAACAATAGTCTTATTTATGATTACTATTGTTATTTTTTATTTTATTGCAAATTGGTGGGTTTTGGACATCAATTTAGTGCAGTGTTGGATTCAATATTGGTTGCAACTGAAAAATGGTTTGACCAACCATATCAGACAATATCGATCTAAATTGACCACAAATTCAAAATAATCTACATGTTGCTATCGTATCAACAAATGATTATAGTGTTAATACTTGAACGGAAAAAATAATATTGACGGCCATGTCCCCTATGTCCACACCTTAGAGGGTGCAAAATGACCACCTCGCCACTTGGATGCCCTTGCATGCCCCCTCATTGGCCCCTACTATGATACCATACTTTCTAAACCCGGTCTAATTAACCACATTGACTTGGTTTGATCATATAGGGGTTGAATCAGAGAGAATCAACATAGGTACCATATGGAATATGGTAGCAAGGGTGACCTTGAACTCGGGTTGGCCTGACATGACCGAGCGGTTGCCAAGTGTAATACGTGCACCCAAGCCTTGCACTTGCACGCACCACGAGGCCATATATAAAAAGTAAAGGTATGTACTAGTATTTGTGGGTGCCAACGTAATCTAATATTATGAGGGTGTTTGTTCCCATTGAAGCCCACTTGAGATAGCCGACCTGAGATTTAGCCCACCTAAGATAGCCCACCTAAGATATAGTCCACCTGAGATATACCCACCTGAGATTTAGCCCACCTGAGATATAGCCCACCTGAGATATACCCACCTGAGCTAGCCCACCTGAGATTTAGCTCACCTGAGATAGCCCACCTAAGATTTAGCCCACCTGAAATTTAAAAGATATTTTGGGGGGCCCAGGTATAAAAGAGGAGACATTAATTATCTTTTCACTCATTAATGTTAGTTGGTCGGTGGGAGAGTAAAAAGGAGAGAGAAAGAAGAAGAAATGAAAGGAGGAAGAAGAAGAAGAAAGAAGAAGGGAAAATCGACTGTAGAGCTTCACAGGAGCTGGGTTTTGGTATTTTGAGCCCCGATTAATGATCAAATCGTCAAGATCTTCGATTTGAGATAGGTATTGTACACATTCCAAGGATTCTTAGGAAAACCCATTTTCTTAAACCCGCTTTTTGATTCTTGGGAAAGAACCCACTTGGATCTTGCTAATCCTACTTGGATAATCAAATCTCTAATGGACGGTGTGTATAATGATTTTGAAGGATTTGAAAGGAGTGTTGCTGAAGATCTAGAGTATTTAGAGGTTTTTGAGCGAAAAAAGTGAAATTTGGGATTTCAATGGTGTTCTTGAGAAAGAGATAAGAATCTTCCTTTTTTCTTTTAATTTGATCTTAGATCTAGGTTAAAGGTACATGATTGGACCTTAGATAAGTGATTTGAGTCTCCAATCATCCCCAAACAAGTTCCCTAAGCCGGAGAAGAGTAGAGAATGATGTTGGAAAAAATTAGTTTAAAGACTGCGGGGTATTTTTACCCCACCAGTCTTCTGGTTTTGGCCCACCTGAGTTCCCAAAACTCAGTTTCTTGGCTCTGATTTAACCGGTGGGCTACATAGCCCACTGGTCTTTGGCTTTAGCCCACCTGTCTTTCTAGAATTCCCATAATTGATCCAAATTTGATGGGTAACCCCCATTTATGATTTTAAACCCGATTTTAGTGTTCAAACATGATAATTTTGACCCTAAAATAGTGAAATGATAAATCATTATGTTTATGATAGGTTACACTCAATATACGCGCACCCACACATTAGATCTTTTTTGTACAAGGTACAAGCACTGTGTATATATATATATATATATAAGTAAGTGGAGAGTGGACTCTATTTAATTTCAGAATGTTATGCATCATTTAACATATGTTAGTCTAGCCATGTCATTATGTCACTTGTGTGTAGACTAGACATCACATATGCCATATCACACATTTGAATGTGCATTTACATAATATGCTATGCGTTGTGTTATGATTGAATATTCATTATGTCTTGATGTATGTGATGGAAGAATCTCATTTGGACATGATATGCATGTTAGATTTTAGATGCCGTAGTCGGCTTAGAAACGAGTGCATGGTGGCTTGTGGTATGGTACGCGATGCCATTATGTAATCGTACTATGCTCATACAGAGGCATGTGGCTAGGATGTGATTTACCCTTGTGCTACGACCCTTCCCAATGGGGGTTTACCCTTGATGTACTCCCTTTTATTACTTGATGCTTAAATTGTTATATTTTTGCGTATATATCATGCCTTCGGGCCCAAATGTATATACCTTTTATAACTCAATTTGGGTATTAAGTATTCAGGAAATAGTTATTGGTATTATTATGAACAGATCTTTCGTTGAAAACACAGGTTTGATCTTAGTTTAGTAGATGTATGCTGTATTGCAGTTACTGCATTGTTGATCTTGACAGGTTTGTGAGTTAACCAGGGTTAAATCGATCACCGGCTCGATTTTGTGCAAGCGGGGTGTGACAAGGGTGGTATCAGAGCACACTGCTCTATCTGCCTACATCACACTTTTTAGACCTCATAGAAACTATAATAGGTCTAGGGTGGGTGAAGATAAAAACCTTATGAAAAGTTAAAAAGCCTTAATTTAAATGTAAAAGTTTGTAACCTTTGCATTCATGGTATGCATGCATTGATAGTATGAATTCTGGTCAACTAAAATTGAAATTGTCAAACAAAATTTCAGCAGCATAATGGCGTAAAATGAGAAAACAAAAAATTTTTAAACATCAAACTTGATAGACAACAAGAATAATAAGATAATAACATATGGTGGTCGGCAACCATCAAACCACGTAGTTTAATATAAGCAAACCTTTCAAAAATTTACAATTACTATCGAGATCACAATTCAAACTTTAAATATACAAATGAAATAAATTACAAAATGAATGGCAAATGCTATCATTTCTTAAAGCTATACTAGTTCGATCACGTAAATAAAGTAGGAAAGTCAACTATGAAACCCAAAATAGTTAAGACTGTCAAATAAAGCTAAAAAGTCAAGTTGAAATGACAAGTAAAAGGTCAGAAAAGGGTAATAGGCTATCAGTCTAGAGTTCCAGTCAGAGTCGTTGCTAGAGACATCGAAAGGCACTCATAAGTGAACCCGAGAGTCGATGCCGAGATGCATATCCCAATGAGTGAATTGATCATGGAGGCACACCACTCTCCTCTATACATATTGGACATCTGCAGAGATCACCCTAGAAGAGTGGTACATATCTCAGGTGAGTCGCTGAAACTTGGACTCCATCTCTTCAAACTGCCTCCACATCTAGAGCTCTCTACCAGTGTTCTCCTCCACTCTCCTGAGAAGCTCCTGCTTCCTGGCTGCATTCTCTCCAAGCTAACTTCTAAGCTCAGTCTGACTCTCTCTTAAGGATTTAACTTTGATAGGATATCCTGTAGGATAGGTGCCTCTCCAGTAGGTGGTGGAGCCGTGGGCTGTGTGCCAGAAGCACTGGGAATGTCTGGGCCATTAGCTCTGGCTGATCTGGAACCACTAGCTCCATGGAAAGCTAGATTTGTGACCCTCGTATCCAACGGCACCTCCTCCAAAACCTCCTCCTCTCTGATCTCCTCACTATTAGGGATCCCCTGGAAACCCTCCTCCTGGTATAGGAAATGACTCCCATCATCTTTAGTATGCTCATCCTTATCCAGGGGCACACCATCCTCCTGCTCTACATCCTCCTCCTCCTACCCCTTAGCTGCCTGTGGCTCTGCCATCAAAGTGTGCAAGTTCATCTGCCTCAGATTCCTTGTAGAGAACTTATCCCTTAGGGCCACTCCCTCCTCCTTAGAAAGGTCGGCTACGAAATGCCGGAAGACTCGAGTAAGAGCTCTACCATAGGGTAGGCTGGCTTCCTTGGGATGCAAGGCACGGTGATGCATAGACCTCAGCATAAAGTAGGGGAGGCATAGTCTAAGTACATTACCCTTAAAAGAAGATAGCAAGCAAGCACCTAGGTAGGTGGGCTGAAACCTACCTAATTTCGGTGACCACTCCTAGGAGCTAGGTTGAACTACACCGACCTAGCAAATACCCTCACCTCAGGGGAAAAGTTTAACTCAAATGCAAGCCTCGCTGGTGAACCAATAATCACCTCGTATATGTGCTCCTGCATGTCCTGGCTCATCAATGGGCCTATGCCTCTAGTCCTGGGAGGACTGTAATAGGGAATACCCACTAAAGTGATCCCTAAAATCTCCGCCAATCGGTTTGCAGTAAGGATGATCTCTCTTCACCATACTATTATGGCAAACTCCCCTCCTCCTCCGTAGCCTCTAGGTTATAGTAGAACCTCCTCACCAAACCCTTATAGCATGGCCGATCAATTTTGATGATGGACTCCCAACCAAGGGCAGAAAACCTCTCCAAGAGGTGAATGCGAGAAAAGTGCTCCACAATCACCTATTTTTCCAATATCACCGGTAGTGAACGGAAAGTACACCACAATGATGCAGCTCTCACACTGTGGAAGACCATCTCATCATATTCGGATGGGTCTTCCCATTCCCTAGATGGAGATGGGGCTGAAGAACTAGACCCCACCTCATTCTTCTTAGCCTTGGAAGTTTTTCTCTTCCTTGATGGCTCTACGGATTCCTTGCCCCTTCTTGGTGGCATCCTAAGAATGCAAAGAAGAGTGATAAGCACATGATGTAAGATAAGAGGTCAAAGTATAAGGAGTATCAAGTCGAGACAGATAGTAGATATGGAATCAAAGAGAGGAATATAATGAGCTATAATAGCATATGGTAGAAAAGTTTTAGGAAATGTGATTTAAGCTAGTTTATCTCAAATCATCAAACCCGGATACCTAAACCGACTAAGTGAAAATACACAGGTAAGAAGGATTAAGGTGATGGAAATCACTAAGTAAATATAGGAGATGCAAAGTGATGAATGAGATAATACATCTGTTGATTGAGGTATATATTGACCCAAATGAGATGTGGTCTTAATGCGTGAACAGTCCAAGAATATACACAATGAATAGATCCTTTCACGAGAACACGAGGTACCGTACTAAATTAAACAAGAGATAGCATATCCATATTTGGGTTTGGAATAAGAAATTGAAGGATTTCAAACAAGTATACCGATCAAGTAGAAATTTTCAAATTTGGGAATCTAGCCAAATGGAAGGTTTACATTTCAAAGGAAACAACTAATTATGATTCTAATATGCTTGAAGATTTATGATTCAAATGTAAACAAGGAATTCAAGATTTGGCTAGGTATAAACTTTCCTAATGTTGTTGCCCTCTCTGTTTGGGTAAGTTATATAAGGATTTTAAGACAATCATACAATCCAAAATTGGGACAAATTGCAAAGGAATGGTTAGTGAACACAAGAGAAGCCTAATCTTGCAATGGAGACAAGGAAAATTCATAATGTGGGTGCTAAATTGACATAGATAAGAGAAACGCACGATAAAATTCCCAAAATCACTGTTTAGGGCATAAAAAGGGAGAAAATCTCTCCAATGTTCCATTTTATGGATCAAACTGCTTGGAAACCTAAATCTAAGCTTTACATTAGCATATGAATCGTTTTCCATAGAGAAAATCAAATGAAGAACAAAAGCCCCAACCACATTGGCGATTTTTTCCATTCAAAAGAGAGAAAACCCAAAAATTTTGAGAAATAAAGGGCTATGATCTTACCTTGAAGATGGAGTGATAGAGAAGGCAAACTCAAGTGGATCGTTGCATCGATTCAGTGAGTCGAGTCATAAGGAATAGCCCAAGGATCGCCCAAAATCGCCTGAGTTCGAATGAGAGGGAAAGGAGAGAAAATGGGCAGAAAACAGGATTTAAAACCCTTTTAAAACGCAACCTCGGTTAACTCCGGTGGGCTGAAATCGATGGGGTTCAGCCAGCCAAGCCCGTCAGTCTTTAGCTCATCGATTTTGGCAGTAAGGGCCCGATTCCACCGGTGGGTCCTACATGGCCTGCATTGGTGGGTTTAAATGTCATTTTTGAAAATGAGTTTATAGGGGAGATTTGAGCCAACACATATAATGAATTACAGATTTGGAGTTTGAATTTATTGTGTGCACGTTTCTTTGATTATTTTGGGATGGAAGTGCACAAAGTTGCGAGCTAAGCTTCGAACAATATTGTAATGAGTTGTAATACTAACATACACGAAATTCTTATGCAAATCAGGTACACTAGTGATGGTACGCACTAGATCCAAGGGTCTCGCTCGGGGTGCACCTCGAGGTACTCGTCCTGTTGATAGGCCACCAATCAATAGGAGGCCTCAACCTACGGGGCAAGCATCTAACCCACAATCTCAAGAGGCAATTGATCAGAATGTGACTTATGAGGATCCACCCATTGCTACACTTCTTCATCCTCCACTGGTACTTACCTTTAGTGATGTTGAGAACTTGATTTAGCAATCGAATCAGAATCTCCATCAGCAAATTCTCCAGCACCAACAGGCATTTATGACTGTTATGCAACAGCAGTGGTATGCTATACTACCCAGTCATCTTCCTCGGGTAGATATTCCACAAGGTCCAATTGGAGGACCTAGTGTTAGGGCACAGGTTGGAGGTACACCACCTGGCATCACCCCTCAGAATCAAGTTGGAGGTACACCACCCATACTACCTCAGGGTACACCTCCATATATGATGCCACCTCCTTACCCGTACCACCCGGTGTATGCACCCTATTTTCAGTCGATGGGCCATACCACCAGAGTGGTGGAGTCATTCAAAAGGAACCTACCACCTACATTCACTAAGGTGGCAAGCGACCCTTTGGAACCGGATTGATGGATCCAAGAGATTGAGAAGATATTCGAAGTGAATGAGTGCACCGATGCTTAAAAGATTATTTGTGCGGGGTTATCGTTTAAGAATGAGGCCAACTCCTTGTGGCAAGCCTCAAAAGCCACATTATTTACTACACACCCGGAACCCATATGGGAACAGTTCAAGGAGTTGTTCTTAGAAAACTACTACCCTCGTAGTTTTAAAGACCGCAAGGAAGCGGAGTTCTCAGCCTTGACTCAAGGAAGCAAGTCTGTCCTTGATTATCAGCAGCAGTTTGAGGCCCTGTTCTACTTTGCACCCCCTCACATGAGGTCAGCTGAAGAAAAGGGCAAAAAAATTCTGAAAGGATTGAAGGTATCCATTGGCACGATACTTGAGGCATTAGATCTCACCGACTATGCTTTGATTGTATAGAAGGCCAAAACCATTGAAGATAAGCTGAAGAGTGAATCATCCATCACACCTTGTGTGTGGAAGAGAGCGAACCCTTATGCGGATTCAGGTGGCCCGAGTAAGAATATTTGTGGATCATGTAGATTTGGTCCTTCATACAGGCAGCCCTATGGGCCATCAGGTTATCCTCCTTGACCCGATATGGACTGGGTACTATATCTTTTCGCCCAAATACCAGTATGGTGCCCACAGCTACTAGGCCACCTTGCCCTCCACTTGCTACAGGCCAGGATCAGAGAACTTCTGCTCTGGTTCAAGCTTTGCAAAACCTTTGTTTTAATTGCCATTCATATGGGCATTTTGCTAAAGATTGTCGAGCCCGACCAGCCTTGCTAGCCAATCAGCCTTCTGGGTATAGACCTGCTTTGACTCAAGGGGCTCCACCACAAGAAAGGATATATGCCTTGTCAGCTGAGGAAGCTGAAGCTAGCACATAAGTGGTAGCAGGTACGATTTAAATTGAGAATTTCCTTTTGGTAAATATTAATGACATGCTTTACTTATGTGCATTGCTGTATTAGGTGTCCTACCTGTATCAGGTATACCAGCATATGTCTTGTTTGATTCAGGGGCTTCGCATTCATTTGCATTAAAGAAATTTGCTGAGAAACTTGACATGACACCCAAGATACTAGAGCATAAGATGGTGTTTAGTACATGTACAAGCAAAATTTCACAGTTGAAGGAAGTACATAGGCCATGGACCGTTGAGATTAGTGGAAAGTAGTTAGATGCCCAACTCATCAAGTTCAACATGCAGAACTTCGATGTTATACTAGGCATGGATTGGTTATTAGCACATCAAGCAAGTGTGATGTGTGCTGAGAAATAGATCAAGGTGATCGATGACGAAGGGAATGAACTGATATACCAAGCAAATATAATGAAGCGGGCTAAAAAGGTCCTCATCTCTGCTCTGCATGCAGTGAAGTTGTTGGAGAATGGGTGTCAGGGGTACCTAGCATTGGTGATTGATTTAGATGCGAATGTCACACCTCTAAAGGAAGTGGAGGTAGTTAAGGAGTTCCCAGACATCTTTCCAGATGATCTTACTCAACTACCACCTGACCGAGAGTTGGAATTTACTATAGATTTTATTCCTGGAGCTGCCCTGATGTCAAAGGCTCTATACAAAATAGCATCAGCAGAATTAAAAGAATTGCAAGTACAATTGTAATATCTGTTGAAGAAGGGATTCATACACCCAAGTGTATCACCTTCGGTTGCTTCAGTGTTGTTTGTTGAGAAGAAAGATGGAAGCCTACGTATGTGCATTGATTAATGGGAATTGAATAAGTTAACCATCAAGAACCGGTATCCATTGCCATGCATAGATGATCTGTTTGATCAGCTACAAGGTGCTAAGATATTTTCAAAGATTGACCTTAGATCCGGGTATTATCAACTCAAGATAAAGAGTAGTGATATACCAAAGAGAGAGCAACAGTTGTCTGTGAAATTCAGCAAGTACGAATTTTGGCTAAGACAGATTGGATTCCTAGGACACGTGGTGTCTGAAAATGGAATCGAAGTGGATCTGGATAAGATGAAAGCCATAGTAAACTGGGAGGTACCCAAGAGTGTAACAGAAATTATAAGTTTTTTGGGTTTGGCAGGTTACTATAGACGCTTCATCGAGAACTTTTCTTAGATTTCAGCACCAATGACCAAGCTAACTAGGAAGGGTATAAAGTTTGATTGGTCAAAGGAGTGTGAAGTAGGTTTTCAAGAGCTGAAGAAGCGGCTAGTATCAGCACCAGTGTTGACAATCCTAAAGGAACTGGTGGAATGACAGTGTATACCGATGTTTCCAAAGTCGAATTGGGCTATGTACTTATGCAACACGGTAAGGTCGTAGCATGTGCATCCAGACAATTGAAGAACTATGAAAAGAACTACCCTACTCATGACTTGGAGATAACAGTGATCATTTTTGCCTTAAAGATTTGGCGTCACCACTTGTATGGTGAAAAGTACAAAATATACAATGATCACAAAAGTCTTAAGTACTTTTTCACCCAAAAAGTCTAAAGTACTTTTTCACTCAAAAAGACTTGAATATGAGACAAAGAAGATGGCTTGAGCTTATGAAAGATTATGATTGTGATGTTCAGTATCACCCAGGGAAGGCCAACGTAGTGGTCGATGCGTTAAGCCGGAAAGCTCAAACTGTGTCACTTTCCTATCTAGCTTTCAGTCCAGAGCTCGTATAGAAGGTGATGTTAATGGATGAAATCCTCTTGTATGAGGGAGTGACCTTGAAACTAGAGCACCAGGCAGATGATGTTCAATAGTTGATGATGAGCACATTTATGTGTGAAATCTAGGGTAGTAAAACATACATTTTACATATTTAGAATGGAGCTACCTTGGGTTTTACTCTCTTTTTGTAGGTTTTATATTTTCAAGGCCTTAAGGACTATCGGGAGCCATATCTTCAATTTTACACGTAAAGAGGTCCTATTTCTTTCCATGGTTGCGAAGAGGACGAAATTCTGAGCAAGATGGACGTGTTCAATTAAAAGTACACATTCGTTTGGTCACCCGTACAAATGATTATTCTTTTTCGGGTCAGAAAAAGAATAATGGATCAGAACTGAACCGAGATGCAGAACCAGCCCGTTTGCAATTGTCCCAGAGGTACAAGGAATACTCCAAATGCCAACAAGGATCGATGGACCACATCCTTAAGTGATTAAAGATTTGTTTTTGGTAACAACAACTACCTAGCTTAGTTGGTGAGCTATGGTGTACAAAATTCTCTTGCTCACCAAGAGGTCTCAAGTTCGAATCTCATGGTTGTTTTTTTTAGAAGATTTTGTTGAAGATTTCCTGCTTTTCACTCACTTAAAGCACTAAGGGCATGGAGGGGATTTCCACATCAAGTTAGAAGCAAGCAAAATCATGGAAGCAAGAAGAGAAGAAAAAGAAAAAAAAAAAAGGAAAGCAAAATCGTGGAAGCAAGAAGAAAAGAAAAAAAAAGGAAAGAGAAAAAAAGGGGAGAACCAAAAATTGTCCAAATGTTCTCTCTCCTCCACATCATCACCAAAGATTGTCCAAATCACACAAAGGAAGAAAAAAAAAATCCTCCCTAGGAGAGAGAAAAAAAGAAGAAAAATAAATTAGAAAAAAAGGAAAGAAAATAAGCAAAAAATTTTAGGAAATTTCTCAAAATTTATTTCTCTCTTCTCTCTCCTCCATCTTAGCACTTTTGGACTCAAAATATCTCATAATCAATTGTGGGTTTCTCTCTTTTAGGAAAGAGAAAATTGTTACCCTACCTCTCCATTCCCTATAAATACAACTCATGTAAGAGGAGGAGTCACAATTCATTCTTCTTCTAGTTTTCTTTAGTTGCTCTCTCTCTTCCTCTTTCTCTCTTTAGTTCTAGTTCTTTTCTATTTTTGCTTTAATCACTTTTGTAATAGTTTTTTTATTTCAATTAATGCAAACACTCTTTTATTCTTATTCAACCTTTTTATGTTTATGATTTATGCAATTGAGTTGTAATTTTTTAAGTTATAGTTCTAGGCTTAGATCTAGGTGACAAGATCATGAGCCGTGGAGCAATTTTTTTTTCAAGTTCAAGCATTGATTCAAGTAAGTAGGCTCCTTCAGTAGTCTTCTCTCCCCCCTCTCATTCCCTCTTCTGACTACCCTTTCTTTCTTAATTTAGGATTTTTATTTTCAGTCGTTACATTATTGCTATCCCTCTCCCCCAAGGTTCATGGCTAGTGTATGTGTTGGCTTTGCCCCTCCTAGCCATAGAACCATCAATTTATTGTTTTTATTTTAATTGTCTCCCTTTCCCTAAAGTCAAGTAGAGTAACCCTTGTAAGAGTGACTCTCTGGTCAAGTAGGGAAGCTATATTATGATGCATCCCTCGGGCTAAGTAGAGAAACCTACTTGTGAGTCTTTCTCTAGCTTTACCCCTTTTCTTTTACTTTATTTTTATTTCAGCATTTTTTTTCCTTTATTTATTATTTTTTTTTTTAATTGCGTGGGTTGTTTACTTTCAGTTATTTATTTATTTATTTAATTTTAATTGTGTGGCTTGCGTCTTTAAATTCTTAGATGACGAATGGTTAGGACGTTATTTTAGACACATATGTTTAGGATGGTAATTAGAATTAGATCACAACCATTAATCAGTTCACTTTCGCATTATTAAAAGAAATAAAAAATAAAGTGGCTGTTCTCCCTGTATTCGACCCGTAGCTACACTGATCCGTACGCTTGCGGTTACATTTTAAATTTCAAACAAGTTTTTGGTGCCGTTGCCGGGGAGACAGTTCCATGTTATTTTTCACTTTATTTTAGTATATCGGAGTGCTTTGTTTGCTTTGTTTTATATTTTTTCTTTTCTTTTGTTGAAATCCTGAGAAGAACAACTTGCAATAATAGTTGTATCAGTGGAGGTCGCCATGCCTCACAGTATGATAAAGACAGGTTTCGCCCTGTAGCAGTACCTCAGGAATTGACCTGAGCAACCCCGGATCCCTGCCGGTAAGCTCCCAAAAAGCAAAAAAAAAAAAATCATCAAAAAGTTTTGCTATCCATTCTTTTGTGCTTGTCTTACTTTAGTTGTGGGTAGTTTTTCTGTTGCATGAGTGTTAAGTGGGTACGTAATACTAAGAATCGGTTAGAAAGAAGAGATCCAACAAGTAGTGACCCTATACGTTTGCTCTCTTTAAAACCCTTCAATATGGGAGACCAACAGCAAAACCCTTCACCTAAATCTCTGAAAGATAGGTTCTACCCTGCTAGAATAGCCCAACCTTCCTGCATAGTTCTACCACAAGCCCAGGGCAATAATTTTGAACTCAAATCTCAATACATCACTATGTTGCCTCATTTCCATGGGTTGACCTCTGAGGATGCATACCTATTCCTAAGGGAATTTGAAGAGGTATGTGTTCTAATTAAGATCCAACAGCTTTCTGATGATGCTGTTAAGCTTAGGTTTATCACTTTTGCATTGAAAGACCAAGCTAAGAAATGGTTGTATGGGTTACCCACAAATTCCATAACCTCATGGGAACAGTTCACAGTTGTCTTCCTTAAGAAGTTTTTCCCAACTCACAAGACCAATAAGCTTAGAAGTGATATCCTTCAGTTTAGGCAAAAGCCTAGTGAGTCATTTTCTAAACTTATGGAGAGATTCAAGGATCTACTCCAAGAATTCCCTCACCATGGCCTAGACCTATGGCATTTATGTCAAATAATTTATGAGGGTATTGATTACCCAACTACACAAATGATAGAGTTTATGTGCCCTGAGGGATTCACATCCTTTATAGATGAAGGAAAGGCATGGGAATTTTTACTTGACTTAGCTGACAAAACCCATGAGTGGGAATCAATCCAAGAGAGTGAAAGAACCATAGGAGGAAAAAGATATTTTGTGGATGGGATAGTAGCCAAGGAAGCCCATTTGGATAGCCTAACCAAGAGAATTGAGGCTATTGTTCCTAGAGAGCCATCATCAGTCAATTTGATTAAGATTTGTGCTTGGTGCCAGTCCCCTAGATATCTCCTAGAAGAATGCCCCAACACCTCTGGGGGCACTTCTAATGATAGTGTTAATGTCTTATACCAGAATAATCCATATAGTAACACCTACAATCCAGGATGGAGAAATCACCTAATTTCTCTTGGAATCAGGGAAACCAAGTAGGGCCTTATAATTTCTATAATCAAGGTCAACCTGGACTCCAAAGGCCTCCCTTTGCACAACAATTTTTTTCTCAAAATACTTTTCCTAGGGCTCCTCTCCTATCATCTTATCAGCAACCGCCTGGGTTTACCAACACTGGAGAGGCAGGTAGAATAAGTGACTTGAAAAAAAATATGGCCCTCCTCATGACAAGCCATCAAAATCTTATGAGAGAACTCACTCAAGTTGTCTCAATTATGCGTGAGAGGGAGAAAGGAACTTTACCCAGTCAACCAGAGCCTAAACCTAGGCATCATCAGCCTTTTAGTTCACAAACATTAACTAATGCACCACTGAATATAGTACAAGGCCAGACCCAATAACGGCTCTCTAACCAATGTAATGTTGTTTATGCTCTTAGGAGTGGTAGAGAGTACCTACAGAGCGCTCCTAAATCTTCCTCATCTATTACTCATGTTAACTCTCCTTCAGTTGAGGACACAAGTGTGCCTCTTGTTTCAGGTTCGTCTGATGAACCTAAAGATTTTTCTGAAACTAAAGATGATTTGGTTGAGGAAACCAAAAATGATTCTTCTGAACAGGGGCAAATCCCTAACAGTCCTTATGTTCATCCTATCTCATTTCCTAATCGCTTGGTACACAAAAAGAAGACTGCTTCCATGGATAAAATTTTAGAAGTCTTCAAAAAGGTAGAAGTGAACATCCCTCTTTTGGATGCCATATCCTAGATCCCCGCCTATGCAAAGGTACTGAAAGATTTGTGTACTCACAAACGTATCACTAGTATGCCCAAAAAGGCGTTCTTGGCAGGTAACATTAGTTCCATAATTACTCAGCCCATAGCAGCCAAGTATAAGGATCCAGGGAGCCCTACCATATCTTGTGTCATAGGCAACACCTGTATTGAGCATGCCTTACTTAACCTTGGCGCAAGTGTGAATCTTTTACCTTACCATGTGTACAAGCAACTAGGATTAGGAGAATTGAAAGCCACTGGAACTACTCTTCAATTGGCAGATAGGTCTGTTAAGATTCCTAAAGGGATGGTTAAGGATGTCTTACTAAATGTGGGGGAATTTATTTTTCCTGTTGATTTCATTGTGTTAGATACTAAGCCCTTCTCAACCAAGGATGAGATCCCAATAATTCTAGGAAGACCATTCTTGGCTACCAGTAATGCATTAATCAATTGCCGGAATGGTTTCCTAAGATTATCTTTTGGTAACCAAACTGTTGAGTTTAACATGTTTAGGATTGGCAAGCAACCACATATGGAAGAAGAGATCAACATGCTTGAGGATTTTTTTGGATTTTTCTGATGATTTAGTTACCAACTTTGATATTGATTTTGATTCAGAATTCCAAGAGTGTATGGATGAGTTGGATGATGATAGTGAAAATTTCTTTTCTGAAGTCTTGAGTCTTCACACACTTGTGGAGCCCTTAGGACCCCTTTCCAATTCCATTCCCAAACCTTCCATAGTTGAGCCCCCTAAGCTAGATCTTAAGGAGTTGCCATCTAATTTGAGATATGCTTTCCTAGGGCCTGACCAGACTCTTCCTGTAATAATTTCTTCAAATTTGACTTCTAGCCAGGAAGAGGAGTTACTTAAAGTGTTAAAAGATAATAAGGAAGCCCTAGGTTGGACCATGGCTGATATCAAGGGTATAAGCCCTTCCATTGTGCAACATCATATACATCTTATGGAGGATTCCACTATGTCCTTGGTGACTCTACAAGTACACTCATCCATTAGAGAATAAATCATAATGAAATAGCCTTTAGATCCTGAGTTGCAGTGGATCAAAGAGAAGATTTAAGAGTAAACAATTAATGACCCTAGCTTTACATTAGCCAGTGATGGGGCACTATTGTTTCAGGGCAGATTGTGTGTACCCTGCGACGAAGTAATACAAGACAAAATAGTAAAGGAAGCACACAATTTTGAGTACTCTCTTCACCCTAGAAGTACTAAGATGTACAAAGACCTAAAGCAACACTACTGGTGGCCAGCAATGAAGTCCACAATAGCTTTATATATGTCGACTTGGCTTACATGTTAGAAAGTCAAACCTAAACGGCACCGACCTTTTAACACTCTTCAACCGCTCCCAGTACCTAAATGGAAGTGGGATAATATTACAATGGACTTCATCACCGGACTACCATGTACACCCAAGGGAATGGATGTAATTTGGGTAGTGGTTGACAGGATTACTAAGACAACACACTTCATTCCGATTAGGACCAATTACACCATGGATAAGTAGGCACAACTTTACATGGATAATGTTGTACGCTTACATGGTGTACTAGTGAGCATTGTATCAGATAGAGACCCGAGGTTTACCTCCAGATTCTGAAAAAGCTTCCAGCAAGCCTTGTGATCATAATTGAATATGAGTACGGCCTTCCATCTACAGACAGACAGATAATTCGAGCGGACAATACAGATAGTAGAAGATATGCTCCAAGCCTGTGCCATAGAAATGAGTGGTAGTTGGGAGGAATATATACCTCTTATAGAGTTTGCTTACAACAACAACTACCAAACTACAATTGGCATGGCTCCATATAAAGCATTGTATGGTATAAAGTGCAAAACTCCTCTATACTGGGACGAAGTAGGTGAACGTCAAATGCTTGGACCAGAAATGATTAAGATGACATGTGATAAAGTTGATGTCATTAGAGAAAGAATTAAAGCAGCCCAATCACTTCAAAAGAGCTATGCAGATAGCCGTAGGACAGAAATGGAATTCTAAGAGGGAGAGAAAGTGTTCCTCAAAATATCTCCTACCAAAGGCCTAAGCAGATTTCACAAGAAAGGCAAGTTGAATCTGAGATGTATTGGGCCATTTGAGATTTTGAAGCGAGTTAGAGCAGTAGCATACATGTTGGCATTACCACCTTCCCTCAGTAGTGTTCACAATGTTTTCCATGTATCCATGTTGAAGCAATACGTTCATGATCCATCCCACGTACTACTTGTGGAACCGGAATACTTAGAAGCTGATATGACATATGAAGAACACTCGACTGAGATCTTAGATAGGAAGATGAAAACCCTCTGCAACTGCTCTATCGCTTTCGTGAAGATTCGGTGGGCCAACCACCTGATCGAAGAGGCATCTTGGAAGAAAGAGGATGATATTCAAACCTTGTATCCTCATCTTTTTGGATAACCAAGTGCTATAATTTCGGGGATGAAATTTTCAAAAAGGGGGGTAATGTGACACACTACTTTTGAAACCCAGTCTAATTAACCGCATTGACTTGGTTTGATCATATAGGGGCTGAACCGGAGAGAATCGACACAGGTACTATATAGAATATGGTAGCAAGGGTGGTCTGACATGACCGAGCGGGTACCAAGTGTAATACGTGCACTCAAGCCTTGCACTTGCATGCACCATGAGGCCATGTACAAAAAGTAAAGGTACATACTAGTAATTGTGGGTGCGCATATAATCTAATATTATGTGGGGGTTTATTCCCATTGAAGCACACCTGAGATAACCCACTTGAGATATAGCTCACTTCAGATATACCCACCTGAGATTTAGTCCACCTAAGATATACCCACCTGAGATTTAGCCCACCTAAGATATAGCCCACCTGAGATATATCCGTCTGAGATATAGCCCACCTAAGATATACCCAACTGAGCTAGCCCACCTGAGATTTAGCCCACCTGAGATAGCCCACCTGGGATTTAGAAAATATTTTGGGGGACCTAGGTATAAAAGAGGAGACATTAATTGTCTTTTCCCTCGTTGATGTTAGTTGGTCGGTGGGAGAGTAAAGAGGAGAGAGAAAGAAGAAGAAAGCAAAAGAGGAAGAAGAAAGAAGAAGGGAAAATCGACCGTAGAGTTTCATTAGAGCTGGGTTTTGGTATTTTGAGCCTGGATTAATGATCAACTCATTGAGATCTTCGATTTGAGGTAGGTATTGTACACATTCTACGGATTCTTAGGAAAACCCTTTTTCTTAAACCCTCTTTTTGATTTTTGGGAAATAACCCACTTGGATCTTGCTAATCCTACTTGGATAATCAAATCTAAGGTCTAATGGAAGGTCTATATAATGATTTTAAAGGATTTGAAAGGAGTGTTGGTGAAGATCTAGAGTATTTAGAGGTTTTTGAGCGAAAGAAGTGAAATTTGGGGTTTCATTGGTGTTCTTGAGAAAGAGGTAAGAATCTTCATTTTTTCTTTTAATTTGATCTTATATCTAGGTTGAGGGTACATGATTGGACCTTAGATAAGTGATTTGAGTCACCGAATCGTCTCCAAACAAGTTCCCTAAGCCAGAGGAGTGTTGGGAATGATGTTAGAAAAAATTCGTTTAAAGACTGAGGGGTATCTTTACCCCATCGATCTTCTGGTTTTATCCCACCTAAGTTCCCAGAACTCAGTTTCTGGGCTCTGGTGTAACCGACGGGCTGAAATCGATGGGCTACATAGCCCACTGGTCTTTGGCTCTAGCTCACCTGTCTTTCTAAAATTTTCAGAATTGGTCCAAATTTGATGGGCAACCTCCATTTATGATTCTAAACCCGATTTTAGTGTTCAAACATAATGATTTTGACCCAAAAATAGTGAAATGATAAACCATTATGTTTATGATAGGTTACACTCAATATACATGTATCTACACATCGAATCTTTTTTGTACCAAGTACAAACACCGTGTACATATACAGGTAAGTAGGGAGTGGACTCTGTTTAATTTCAGAATGTTATGCATCATTTAACATATGTTAGTCTAGCCATGTCATCATGTCACTTGTGTGTAGATTAGACATCACATATGGCATATCACGCATTTGAATGTGCACTTACATAATATGCTATGCATTGTGTTATGATGGAATATTCATTATGTCTTGATGTATGTGATGTAGGAATCTCATTTGGACATGATATGCATGCTAGATTTTAGATGCCGTAGTCGGCTTGGAAACAAGTGCATGGTGGTTTGTGGTGTGGGACGCGGTGCCATTGTGTAATCGTACTATGCTCATGTAGAGGCATGTGGCTAGGATGTGATTTACCCTTGTGCTACGACCCTTCCCAACAGGGGTTTACATGTTGGGGAATCATTGGAGAAAAGCATTGGGTTGTGATTGTCGAACTTCTGCAGCGATTAGAAGTACGCACGACTGATCGCTAGGACAGTTGGTAACCCCGGTGGTATATTCAAAGGGCTAATTGTACTGCTTTTATTTCTGGTGGAGTCACACTTTCTGTCATTTAAAATTGCCAGGAGTCGGCTTGCATTTTAAATTTTGGTACTAATGGTGGGCTTTCTTCGACAACCCTATGGGCGTATTGCAGGATGGAGTTCGCGGCTCGTACCCAGGGCATACGCACACTATGGTTGTGAGTAGCACATAACCTATGATCTAATAATGTTGTTAGGCTAATAGAGTTAAAGTGAATTGCATATAGGCGCATTTGTGTGATGACTGTTAGTGTGGTTTTCCTTGTGTGGTCTTCCTTTCCACTTACTGGGCTAGTGAGCTCATCCCATGTGCACAACTCTTTTTAGGTGGTTTTGTAGGTCACCTGCCTGGTGATCAGGAGTCGGGCCCCACTGTGGAATTTTCATATGAGGACTGGTGGGTCTCTGATGAGTTTGAGCACGATGCTGATTGCATATGCGAGGATTGTGCTACATGACAACTGTGACTCCTGAGTTATTCTTTTTTATGTACTCCCTTTTGTTACTTGATGCTTAAATTGTTATATTTTTGATACATATCATGCCTTTGGGCATAAATGTATATAACTTTTATAGCTCAATTTGGGTATTAAGTATTTGGGAAACAATTACAGGTATTATTATGAACAGGTCTTCCACTAAAAACACAGGTTTGATCTTAGTTTAGTAGATGTATGCTTTATTGCGATTACTGCATTGTTGATCCAGGTAGGTTTGTGAGTTAACCGGGGTTAACTCAGTCACCGGTTCAGTTTTGTGTGAGCGGGGTGTGACACCTACACTAGTGCATGGGCCATATGATTGGCCAACATTCTTCTTTTCTATTTGTATATACTCAGGTTAGATTTTTCCCATGATAGTAGATATCAGTTAGTCTACTAGCGGGCTTACATTTTGTAGGAGGAGAGAGTATTTATGTGGGCCCCTTGCTTATTATTTTAGAAGGCGTGAGATAGGATTTGCACTCACGACTTCATGGTATGTAGAATGATTTTAAATAAATTCAAATCTTTACTCTAAACTTCGTAGGACAACAATTTTTTTTCTTTTCTTTGCTATTCAAACAGAAATGAAATTTTTTTTTTTTTTTTTTTCTAATTTTCTTTTTTATGCCAACCAATTTTGGTTTTCACTTTTTTTAGGAAAGTGTGGTTCTTATGTGTACATTGGGGCCAATAAAAGCGCATAAGGAAATATCAACAAAGGCATCATTTTCTATTTCATGGGGGGTGGGATGGTCATTTTGCCCAATACACTCCCATGTGTTGAGCATAGTGACCACATTCCCCACACCCCACCCCCCAAAAAAAAATTATAATTATTTTCGTTGCTTTTCTAGATGCTTTTTTTCTTTTCTATCGATATCTTGCCATCGAAACACAACCTAGTTGAAACCAAAATAAGTGAAATTTCAGGGATGAATGAGGGGGGGGGGTGGAGAAAGAGTGGCCCTATGCCTAGACACATGGGAAATGAAATTGTTGGCCTACTCCCTATGAAATAGAAAATGATGTCTATATTGATGCTTCTCATGCACTTCCATTGGCCCTCGCACACATGCAGTGCTGCACTCTCTCATTGGAAAGTTAGGAAACATTTCCCTATATAGGTGAAATCTTGAACTATTCTTTTTTTTGGGTAGAAAAATCTCGAACTACCCTTTTTTTGGGTTTTTAGGATCACTCCCCTTGAATCGAACTATTGTTTTTTTATTCCCCCCCCCCCCCCCAAAAAAAAAAAAAAACTTTTACCTTTCTTTCATCTTTGGTGTTTGTAAAATGACCTCTTAACCTCATCTCATTCTCTCTCCTTTCTTATTATATATTTTATATTTAAGATGTTGCCGCAAGGCCTTTGGATTGGGTGTCTGACAAACTTTAAAATTCAAGTGACAATAAAGAATATCATTAACTTGGTAAGGTATACGTTGGTATCATATGTGGCTCACAACTGCAAAGGCAACTCCATCCTCCAACCTAGAACAAACATTGATTGCAATGGTGGAAGCTCTTTATGAAGTCATCAACTTGGAGTTTCACTCCATTTCACACCTTCATCTTGGTGTGGTTGACCACATATGCGTCCATTCTCTTTCAATATTGATTGTGTTTTTGATAGATCGTGTAAGTTGAACCTATAAAATAAGCCGTTGAAATTCAGATTCCTAATACAATCAAGACATCTCTGATCCATTTGGGGGAGGGTTATGATGGATTCAATGACAGTTTGGTTCTAGGCCAGCAAGAAGGGAGAGATTGGCCTCAAAGTTGGCTTCAAGGTGGTGAGGTAATTGGGTTTTTTAACAACGTTGCATTGATGTCTAGAACTCTACAATTTGAGATAATCCCACTTCCTTTTCACCTCATGTTCAGAAGAATGTCAAGGAGATGGGAATTGATTAAACCATGTTCATGTCGGAGCCCTCACGTTGAAGATGAAGATAAGCATGGAGATGATTTTGACTAATGCTTCATGTATATCTCTAACACCAATAACCTTTGGATTTCATTCTTTCCATCGCTTCTCTTTTCTCCTCTCTCTCTCTCTCTCTTTCTAAATTTTCTCATAGCATGTACCTTTGCACTAGATATAGGCCCATGGTAGAGGGGTAAGTGGGGTGAGACTTGAGTTGGTGGTGGCAGGGCAGAGTGTTGGGATGGTTCGCCCTGCTATGCTGAGGAGAAATCATCATACGGAGGAAGAAGAACGTGGGTCCCATTCTTGTAAATAAAAATGAAATAAATAATAATGGGATGACTTGAAATAAAAAAAAGAAAAAAAAAAATGAATGGAGGGTTAATTTGGGCATTTTAGATTATCAGGGGAGAAGAAGAATTAGAACTTTACTTATATGGGGGAATCAGAGAAAAAAATTGGGTAAGGGAGTCAGTAATTTTCCTTTTTTTTTTTTGGGTAAAAGGAAAATCTCGAACAATTCGCCAGTCGAGGTTTTGGACATGAAAAATTCTGTTTAGACGATAAATTAAGTAGCGAAGCAACGTGAGTCGTATACCCCAGAAAACAAGCGCGAAGTGAAGATTTTGACTGAGGTGTCCCTCCCTCCATCGAAAAGAAACGGCTGTAAGCGGTGGAAAAATATGCAGCAGCAACTGCAGGCACCGGCCGTCACAACCCCACAGACGGAGCCGGCGGAATCCGGCGAAACACAAGCGGATGCACCGCCAAAGCAGGTGGCCATGGCAATGGAGAGTCTGGGGCGCGCCAGTCGTCTAATCGCTGACATTAGGATAGGTGCAGATCGTCTCCTCGAAGCGCTTTTTGTGACCACACAGCCTCATCAATCCAACAAACCCCTACATTTGATCCTCAAAGAGGAGGCTTTGATGCGTCAACACTTTCAAGATCTCCGAGCCATTGGTAATTACTACTGATACACTTGGAGAGAACTATGCCTCTCTTTCACTTTCTCTTCCTTAGGTTGTGTCTTCTTATACTTACATTTCTTCACCCCCCCCCCCCCCTCTCTTTTTTTTTTTTAGTTTGACTTAAAATTGAGGAGCTAAAGGAAATATCAGTTGTAGTTGCGGTATTAGTTTCTAATTAATTATTCCAAGAGAAGGTCTGCTTTTAGATTGGAACTATTAACAGTTAAAAAAAGAAAAAAAGAAAAAAAGAAAAAAAAAAAGAGGATCTTTATTTTATCTGTATTTTACAGCTCATGAATTTCATGACACTCATGAATGACTTCTTGTGCTAAAATTTATGAAAACATTTCAACAAAGAATTAAAATGTCTTAACCTACACTCAATAAGGAACAGAAAAGGCAAACCAGTAACCTACAACATCTCCATAAAACTTATTCCTGAGCAACATATGACAACTCTAGATAATAAATAATAGTCAAGTAGAAATCAAGAAAAGAAAAATATAGTACTGTTTCATGAATCGGAGCTAATCCCTATGCAGCTCTAATATGGTCATTCCTTACATTATCCTTCCTAGTTTTTCCACATATTTATCTCAACATCCTTGTCTTTGCTACACATAACTTATCTATATGACACTTCTGAATTGCCCAACATTCTCCCCCATACATTATAACTGATCATATGACAGTTTTATAGAATTTTACATTAAGCTTTAAAGGAATACATTAGTCATACAATACTCTGGACACACATTTCCATTTCATCTGTCCCAATTAATTCTCCATGAAACATCATCCTCTGTCTTCTTCTTATTTATGGTTGACGCCATGTATCTAAAGTAATCACTTTGCTGTATCTCTCTCTCTCCTCAATTTTCACCATTTCATAATCCATCATAGTATGACTAAAGCTACACATCATATACTCTGACTTCGTGCTATTTACCTTAAAACCTCTTAATTCCAAGGTTGATCTCTATAACTCCAATTTTCTGTTGATCCCTGCTTTTGTCTCATCCACCAAAACAATATCATCAGCGAAGAGCATACACAACTGAACCTCATCTCTGTCTTTGCATGGATCCATGTAGCCGGCCCCATTTAGTTGGGATAAGGCTGAGTTGTTGTTGTAATTAGACATGGGCAGAAGATGCAGCACAGTTGGAGGATATTGTGAAATGCTGTATGTTACAAAGCAAGTTGTAACCTTGGGAGTTTAGTGCTGCTACTTGGGTTCACATAGGATAATAGATTAGAGTAGAGTTGGAAGGAAAAATTATTAGATCTTGAAGACAGAAGGAAAAACCAATATGGAGCCTGTGTTACGAAGAAGAAATAAGGAAGAACCATGAAATTTTTTGGAAAGAACTGACCAAGAATGCTTAAAGATTGAGAGGGCAGCAGCAAGAATACAATCAGCAGTACAAAATAACATAAACTTCTCATTCCTACTTCTATTGTGACTCAAGACTTTAGTTAATTTTCTAATTAAACTAAGACCCCTAATATGATTCTAATTCCAATTTAACAACTCCAAACCTTTTCCCCGAGCAATAAAAATATCAATCTAAGAAATATGTTCTGTAAAAATATTTTTTCTTAAGAAAGAATTTTTCAAAACTTGGAAATAGCCTCTTTTGCGAAGCAGGGGGTAAGGCTGCATACACACTTGCCCCTTCCAGACCTTGTAGGAGCAGGAGCCTCGTGCACTGGGTTGTTCTTTTTTCTTTTTAAGAATTTATCAAAAATAAAAAATCCTAAGAAAGAGTCCCTCTGTAGAATTTATCAACCTGGAAATTGGTTGTAGCTTTTTCCAGTAGAGCTCAAGATTACAAGATCTTGGTCTTGTCGGAAAAGTTAACTGGATAAACTTTTAACAGCATCGAAATCATACTCAACTGATAAGTTTCCAAATCATTTATTACTCACTAGACCTTTCTGATCTTGTGGGGTTTCCTAACCTACATCAGTAACTTTATATCATCATCTTGTATCTTACATGAAATTATTATATCACAATGATAAATCATAATGCACAATAATAAATAAATGGGAAATGATAAAATTTTTAATTAATAAAAGGCGAATTATTATTGTCACAAGGGTTTGCTATTTTTCTAAATGTTGTAAAGCGTCTTTTCTACCATGTAGGTGGATGAAGTGTATATTTTGACCGTTGGATAGAGAAAAATTGGTCTAGATTAGCCACATGTCAAATTTTAGAGTCTAATTCGATAAAATACCTCTCCTTGTATTGGCATTTCGTGCATGTCGATGCATATGTATCAGTACTCTAGACATTATTGTGCACTATTCCAACTGTAAGCAGGAACAAACAGTTTAGAAGAACCTTAAAAATGGATTTTGTATTTATTTTATAATTTCTGGAAAGTGACATTCCTTTGTTATGTGGATAACTACCCTTATTAAAACGGCCTTGAAAAAAAAAAATTTTGCATTGGAGGAAATTTTTATCTAGCAGTGGCATCAAAATTTGAAAAAAGGAAACTGAAGTTTGCAATCTGTATGCATAGTTGTGATAGAGCATCTTAATGATGTGGTAGGGAAAAAATAAATAAATAAAAGAAACTGAAAATGGGAAATTAAAGTTTGCATTCTGTATGCATAATTATGATAGAGCATCTTCATGATGTAGTAGGGAAAAAAATAAATAAATAAAAGAAAAAGGTTGCTGAACCAAAACACCCATGTGCTGGAATGGGCAAATGCTTTATTTACCTCATTCTTTCCAGTTCCTACTATATTTTCAGGATCCCTGCCAAGGTTAGTTCCTAAATAAGGGAGAACTGAAGAAGTTGATAAAGATTTTTCTCATAAATTTAGAGTAGGGTGGATGAAATGAAGAGGTGCTTTAGGAGTGTTATGTGATCGACGCATATCACTAAAGCTCAAAGGAAAATTTTATTAGAAAACAATATTGTATGGAGCTGAATGTTGGGCAACAAAGAAACAACTCTTAGATAATAAGGTAGCTGAGGTGAGGATGTTGTGGTGGACGAGTGGCAAA
Organism: Macadamia integrifolia; assembly: GCF_013358625.1. NCBI lineage: Eukaryota > Viridiplantae > Streptophyta > Magnoliopsida > Proteales > Proteaceae > Macadamia > Macadamia integrifolia. Next base: position 38,596,791 of record NC_056562.1, on the reverse strand, counting down.
ATTAGAAAAAAAAAAATGAACCCATTAGAGGTAGTTTGGGAGTGGCTCCAATAGGTGATAAGTTCATATAGTAGTTTGAAGTGCTGTGACGTGTACAATGAAGTACATTGGATGCACTGTTAAAGGAGTAATGAAATCTAGGCCCGAATAGTTTAGCAGAAACTGGTTCATGGCAGGATCTTAGATTTACCAGATTTAGGAGAATATTTACCCTAGCAGAAAATCACCCTTTCAGAGAGGATCGTTGGGATGCCATAGCTTTGAGCAGGCAAGAAAGATTAAGAAAAGTAGCTGGCTTATTCTCTGTTGTATTGCCTGCTGCTTCATAGCAGAACAGAAATCTCAGAATGGTCCCAAACTCCAATTGAGAATATCCTATTCTATCAGCAGATTCAGCTTGCAAAGTTTGACTAAATCTGTAACAAAATTGGGAGTTTCAGAACCCTATTGCTACTAGGATTTCAGGTAGCATGTTTATAACTCGATTAGAATTTTGTAGAACAAATAGGACTTTAGAGAGCTGAATAACAGAACCTTTTACCTCATTTTGAGATAACTCAGCACAGTAACTGGGGATATTATGAGAAGAACCTGGCTGGATCAAAACAGAATGGGGGTGCCACATGGAGTATAGATTTGGTAGCAAAACTAACTCTAATCTTGAATATTAGATATAAATAAAAAGAAAGGGTAACCAGGCTGGAAATCCAACAAACAGACTTCTGAATCCACAACAACGACTACTGAAACAACAACAGAAAAATTTCAGAAAACTGAACTGGTTTTACTTCTCAAATCGATGGAGAGGCCATAGGCCGTTAATGTAACACAACCCATTGACCAGCCATAGGAAGTAAGCATTCCACTAAAAGACTTGCACTAGAAATTAAAACAACAACAACAACTAGCCTTATCCCAACTAAATGGGGTTGGCTACGTAGATCCTTGCTCTCCAAGCAAGCCTTATCCCAACTAAATAGGGTCGGCTACATAGATCCTTGTTGTCCAATCAGCTCTATTCATAGTCATACAAGAAACAAGTCCTAAGCTATGCATGCATTTTCTCAACACCTTTCCTAGGGTTACTTTAGGCCTGGCCCTGGCTCTTTTAGTGCATTCCATTTGAATTTAATCACTTCTCCGTACTAGAGCATCCTAAGGTCTCCATTGAACGTGGACATGCCACGTTGCCGCATAAAACAACATTCTTGAAGCTTATCATGTATCGGAGCTACTCCTAACTCAGCTCTAATATGTTGATTCCTTACTTAATCCCTCCTGGTTTTGCCACATATGCATTTCAACATCCTCATCTCTGCTACACTTAGTTTATCTATATGGTGTTTCTTAACTGCCTTACATTTTACACCATACGGCATAGGTGGTCATATAATAGTCCTATAAAATTTTCCTTTGGGCTTCTTTTGTTTGACGGATAACAAGGGTTGGGAAATTTGTTTCCCACAAACTACCACAAGTATGAGTGCTTCAATAAGTGGGGTGGGAAACTTATTATACAAGGTCATTTAATGTAATAATTGTTGTCTGCCGATGTGGCACTTGACTTTTTCCACCCCACTCACTTCCAAAGTCCTACCAAAATCTTCATGGAAAGTTGTTTTATGTCTATCTCTCTCCTATTTCCTCTCTTTTCATAGAATTCCACCCCACCTCCATTGTCTCTCTTTCCTATAGATCTCACCTTAATAAAAATAACATATTCCATTATTTCCTTTTTTTCTCTTTTCTTGTCAACCCAACTCCCAACATGTGGGACCCACCCTCATAAGTTTCTCACCCCCTTTTTATCCGTTAAACAAACGGGCCCTTATACTTTAACGGAATACACCGATCACATAGCACTCCGGACGCACCTCTCTACTTCACCCATTTTTATTTTAATTCTTTGAGCAACATCATCTTCCATACCTTCTTTATTTATAATTGAGCCTAGATACCTAAAATAATCTCTTTATGGGATCACGTTCTCACCGATATTCACCATCTCATTAACTTTTGGTGGCCCAATTATGAGTCAGGTGCGTGCAACCTATAAGCGTGCTCCCACGTCAAAGCATGCTAATGCAACAAGAAAACCAAAACTCTAACATAGTGTGCTAACGCGTCAAAGCATGCTAATGCATCTTAGTAATAGGATTGTGAGTTGATCGTAGATCACCCTTGCTTCTTTGGTTTATGATCAGCTAGGGCGCGAATCCAGCAAGCACTTGGGCAGAGTACGTCTTTGTTCTACTTATTTTAAGACCTTTTGATTCCATGCTTGATCTCCATAACTCCAACTTGGTGCTAATCCCTGTTTTTCTCATCCATGAAGATAGTAGTATCAGCAAAAAGCATACACCAAGGCACCTCATCTTGTGTGTCGCTGGTTAAGTCATCCAAATTATAGTTTCCTTTTCCAGCTGCGTTTCAATAACCCTCTCCTATATCTTTTTTATCGTATGACTAAGTAGTTTATTCCTCTATTGTTATTGCAACTTTGAATATCACATTTATTTTTGTAAATCGGGACCACAATACTTCTCCATTCATCTGACATTTGGTTTGTGCTCATAATCTTATTAAACAACTTGGTTAGCCAGGTTAAACCATGGATTCCTAAGTTCTTCCACAATATTATTGGGACTTCGTCTGGGCATGGTGCCTTGCCTACTTTCATCTTTCTTAAGTACTCTTTTACTTCGGATACCCTAATTTTGTGTATATATCTATGACATATGGTGTCTTGGTAGGTAGTGTCATCTTCCAAGGCACTATTGCTCGAAGAAGAAGATCCCAAAACCGTGGAAGGTGAATATTATAGAAGAGATAGAGGCAGATTTCATTTAGTAGGTTGAAGAAATACTCTTTCCATCTCTTCATAATTTCCTCACCCTTATTAGTACCATGCCATTATCACTTTGATACATCTAACATGGTTGAGGTCTATACTCTTCATTTTTCTCATTTAGCTATATTTTAGGTAGCCTCCTTCCTTTATGTTCATATTATTATAAAGATCATCATATTTCTTCGCCCTTGCTATCCCCACTATTTTCTTAGCTTCATTTATGACAAATTTATACCTTTTGAGACCTTCTTCCTCCTTATTTGTTTGCCAACTCTTAAAACTAGATTTCCTAGTCTGAATGGCTGCTTGAACGTCATCATTCACCACCAAGTCTCCCTAGGGGCATGATGTATTCCTTTCGATCATCCTAGAATCTCTCTAGCAACCTTCTTGATACAAGATGACATCTCGTTTCACATCGTTTTAGTGTCTCCCTCAAAGTCCCAATTTCCTTGTGTGACCACTTTATCAGTAAATGAATTTAAGGAATCACCTTTAAAGCCCCCCACACCTTATTTAGGGCAAATGGGCTCCCTATCTTACGATTTTGTGTACCAAGGCACATGTCCGGGACCAATAATTTATGTATGCACTAGACGTTTTGGTAAGCTTGCAATCTAACATCTCACTTAGTCTACCTAAGATAAGACAAAATATAGTAATGGAATTTAAAAGAAGACAAACACTACAACCCCAAGTTAACTGCACAGTAAAACTCGTGTTACCAACTCTTACCTATATTTTAAGCTTAGTAAAGTGTAACCCAACCCAAGAATTATTTCTACAAAAACAAGCCCAATTCTGTGATTTATCTGCATCAGAGTGATATGATATAGATTAGAGAAATCAAAGAACAATGGGTATGCCAAAATGCCAAAATCACCTCGGTTGAATTAATGAAAATTGTTAAAGACTGTTCACGATAGGGGGAGTGTCCACTTCGTGAACAGTCTTTAACAAAAATGAATACAGATGCCTTTGGGTTATAAACTAATATGACCTTAGATAGAGTTGAATGACAAAACAGGATTCGTGTAGCTGACCACATTTTGTTAGGATGAGCCTTTGTTGAGTTGATTTGAGTTGTATGATTTGTAACATGTGTTACTTACTTGGGACCAGAACATAATCCTAGTCCACGTGTAACCTTAGTAGAGGCATAAAACCAACAGAAACTATTGTCTGTTCATGAAATGAAAAATCTATAGCTATTCTTTATTAATGTCCATTCATAGAGTATACCATGTCCTTCACTCGTTTACTGCAGTTTGGATTTCCTATTCTGAGTAAGAATTTAAAGACAGGCAAGGAAGAATTACCTTCCTATTAAACTTGGTTCTTTTGGAAAAATATTGTCTTTGGTGTTAGGTATGAAAGCCTTTCTGAGTCTGACTCAGCACCACCACAGAATTAGCTTTGGTTGGTATCTTTGTTTCTTTATTTACTTTTCTTTGTTTTCCTTTTGAGATTGTCTGGTTATATTGTGGGTATCATATCCTGTCTCCTGAATAGGATTTGTCAAACTTTTATGCAATCAGTTCCCCTTGTCACTGTGGATAACTTATGTTATTGTCTTCAGTTTACAAATGACATATTATTTTTTCAATCTATTGTTTTCGGGGAACAATGGTTGCTATGGTTCTTAAATATATTTCCTTTCAAAGATAAACAATGTTGAAAATTTGTAGAAAATGATCTTTAGTTCTGATTCAGCTGCCTCAGTAAGAAGATTAGTATATCCCCTTGCCTTTTATTGATTTTTGGTCTTGAAATATGGTAATGAAGCTAAGGTTTCTTAGTCAAAACAAGGTTTTTCTATGAATGGCCATATCTGATTATTCAGAGGATGGTATGGATCTCTGATTGATGAGCACCACCATGGGGTGGGGGTGATGAATAATTGATTTTCAAGTGTGAAATATTTTAGCATTTTTAAATGTTTGAATTCTTTAATTTCTAGGAAGGCAACTGGAAGATTCCGGGGTTCTCACTGGATCTCTTCGTTCGCGAAGTAATTCTTGGGGTTTGCACATGCCTCTTGTTTGTCCAGATGGAGCTGTTGTTGCTTATGCTTGGAAACGTCAACTAGCTGGCCAGGCTGGTGCATCAGCTGTTGACAGAGCCAGGTAGATTGATAAAACTTGGATATTGCAGTAAAAGAAGTTATTAAAGTTATCAATATTCTACACTTGTTCATTAATCACTTGAAAGTGTTCTCCATATTCTGCTCCTGTTTCTCTCCATCGTTTTGCAATGATATGTAGTATTGACCTCCTTTACATTTGCAATTTTTGATAGAAAGATGTGTTACTTTTTAGAACTTTAATGGCAGCATGACGTATTTCTGTAAAGCAGATGTAAAATGGCATTATATGTGATGATCAAGGTTGAAATGTGTAGAAATGTTCATTAATGTTTAAATAAAAGTCTGAAACTCAGTTATTGGCCTGTCTGTGATTCCCCAAGGAACAGGCTCATTGTTGTCTCCTGGGGCCTCCCAACCTCCATTCTCCCCCCCCACCCCAATGATGTTTTCCCCTTTTTTCTTTTGGGCTAGCGGCCTCTTGTTGTAGGGTTGCTTCCTGGTTTTGCCCCCTCCCCCCTGGAGTTTTTGCCCCTTTTCGGCTTCTCCCTCCTTTCTATTTGTTTTTCTTTTCCTCTTGGTAATGAATTCTTTTGTTCATCCAAAAAAAAAAGTCTCAGTCTAATGTTGGTTTATTGTTTAAAGCTTCACTTCCAGCATTTCTGGAAAAGCTAAAACTGTTGGAAGTTCTTCTTTCAGGCGTAGGATAGGTAATAAGGATAATATAATTTGTTAGACTATCGAGGTGTTCTGGTGTAATGATAATGGTGATGGATTTATTGGGAAGGATCAAAGAAAGGAACTTATTGATTGTGGAAGTTCTTCCTGGAGTATAGTTGATAGAGTGGCACTCAAATAGCTGGACCAACATGGCTGGGTTTGGAAACCCCAGCCCAGACAGAACCGGTCCAACCCACCTGGTTTTTGGACTTATAAAGGCTGGTAGTGGTTTAGTTATTTATTTGAGTTTTAACTTATAGTCTTTGATTTCTTTTATATTATTATGTTGTGCTTTGAGTAGCTTACTTTGGAAATAGGAAGTAGGAGGTAAGTTTTGAGTTAGTTTGGGCCTTACATTCCAGTTAGGAGTCTTTCTTTGTTTTATTTCTTCTCTTTATATACATGTAATCAACGATAGGTTTTAGATTTGGAATAGAAAATTTATTGAGTTTGCTCACTGTGGGTGTGGCGTGATTGTTGTTGCGAGATTCTTTCTCTTCTCCTTTCTCTTCCTCATTGATCCCATCCTTCCCATCTGTTACGATTCTCCTGTTACCAGATTCATTCCCTTTTCCTTCTTCTTTCTTCCTTGCTTTCCTTTCTTCTTCCCTCATATTTTCTTTCTTGTTCTTTCTTTCTGTTTCTATTTGACATTACTGGATGCCATCCATGTGGTTGCATTGAACCCTTTAATCCTCTTCTTTTCCCCTCTCAGATTGTGGAATTAAATACCTTATGCAAGGGCGGTTCAAACCCTAGAGTTTCGTCCGAATGAATCTCTGGTTGAGAGTTATATTTCTGAAACCAGGACCTCCTGTTGCGAGTTATATTTATGTAACCTGCAATGGACCTGCAACTACCGCCTGGTAGGATCTGCAGAGTTTGATTTGCTTTCCTGGACATCCTTGTTGGCTGTTCACTGTGTGTAATCCAGAGGTCCATACATGATACATCATCCACCTACGATCAAAATATTAGGCCAAACAAAGAAGCACCAAAGGAGTTCTCTCCTTTGAAGCTGTGCTGGGTTTTCCACCTCCTTGTTTCGATCGGGAGGTTGAAGACAACCCAGCCCCTTCCCATGATATATTGGATTTTAGCTTTATTTTTTCTTTTTGCCCCTCCTTCATGTAATTCAATATTATCCTTTATTTTGGTTTTATTCCAAATCTTTCCTCTTCCTTTAAGTGCTAATCCCCCTTATGTCCTTCTACCCTTAATTTCCTTAACTGCCATTTAAGATTCCTGTTAATTACAATTTTGCCATTCTTCACTTCATCTACTGTTCTGTCACTAGTCCTTTCATTTTAGCTTTCTACTTTTCGTGTAGACCCATGGGGCCAATTTGTTTGCCGGGTAAAAGTGGGATGTTAAAAAAGGGTGGGGATAATTGTCCTCCTTTTCCATAGAATACTGAAAACAGGGGTTGTTTGGTTACGTGGGGGTGGGATATTAACAAACAATGATCCATATATTATGGAATCTGTCAGATTACGTGTCTACCTATTTTTCCCACCCCACCACTGTTTAAAGTCCCACCAAATTTGGTGGGACTTCTGCTCTATTCATGGGAAATGAGCAATGGCTCTCTCTGATACCTTTGTTCAATACGAATAAGTTCTCCCATTGTTGACTGCATAGTACGCAAGATCCAAGGTTCTGATGCCGAGTATCGTTCATAATCTGTGAATAAGCCGTGGTTGGTTGCCTCTGCGAAGAAGAAACCCAAATTCTCAAAATCTGCAAATAAGCCATGGGCTTTTCCACCTGAACTTTGGTTCCTTGATATTTTCGCTGGACTAATTCTGCAGTTGATTTTTGGTAGCAGAATATTACGTGGTTTGTATGAATCGAAACCTGCAAACCAGGTTGTTTCAAAACCACCGCCAGACCTGATTTCAGGATTTCTTTTTAAACTTTAGGTGCTGATCCTTCCGTCTGTTGCTTGCATTCTAGAGGGATATGGGTTGCTAATCTTCGCCCAAAATCTCAGTTGAATCAGTGATCGCATGAGAGAGCACGAACTGGTTTTTACCTTTGCTGGTTCTGTTGAGTTATAAGGAATAAGGCAACCTTCTTCTCCACATCGAACCCCAACTCCACTCCCTCTGTCCCAACCCCGGCGCCCCACACCCTAGCCCTGGCCCCGACCCCGACCCCGACCCCTACCCCAACTCTCCTCGCCTCCCTGACTCCACCTTGGCATTTTGTTGGTTGTATATGTGAAGGAGGAAGAAGTAAAGAAAGGAAAAACAAGTGTAAATGGGTTATTTTATTTAAAGTGGGGCCCACAAACCCATCCTTTCCCCCCTTTCCCTTTCCTTTCCTTTTCTGTTCCCTCACTTCATCGTACCTGGGCCCCCACCAATTTCACTTTTCCACCCCTTTTTCTCCTTGAAACAAACAGGGCCATGGTGATTCTGAATAGCATTTCTGATCCCCGGGATCACCCTCAATAGTGTTGTTGGGATGTATATGATTTGAAGCTAATGCGGCCTGGAAAATACTGGTTTAGTTTTAGACTTGTAGTACTTTTCTGGTTCCTGTCCTGACCATGTCGCATGGATGCCGGTCAGGTGTTAGAACTGGAAATGAACAAATGTTGTTGGGCTGGTTGATGTAGAAGATTGGGACTTCAACTGGGGTGTTATACATCTTTTCTTAGTTTAAATATTTTAAAATTATTTTAATATCACATAAGTAATTTCCTAAGTATGGTAAAAAAGATCCAAATATTTTAGCAGACACACCTAAAATGTTTTTATTTTTTGTTGTACTATGTTTAGGGTTACTTGTAACATTTAGGTAGCTGCTGGAGTCTTTCTCCACCCATTTCAGACATGGGTGCAGTTCCAATTCTGAAGTGTCCTGGTGGCATACTGTCCTGATTGCAATTCATTATCTATATTCTTTCCGCATTTTTGTTATTTACATATTTTTTGTCCACAGTTGTGGCCTGTGGGCTTCCTTTGCCGACTGTTAAGGATGTAGCCTTCACATATTATCATATCTACGTTAGTTTTGTAATAAAAAAAGAACGCCTTTTGGTGGAATTGAACTGATCGTAAATTTTCTTATCAATGGTGGTAAATAAAGAATGCACATGACTTACTTTGCTTCAAAATAATAACCCTTGTAGCACAGGTTTAGTATCAATGAAGTCACAAAATTTGCAAACCGACAAAGGAAGAGGACAATGGCCCGCATAGATAATTTCAAAAGGCTCATTTGCTGCTGCTACCATTGTATGAATAAGTGGTTGTACACTTGGCAAATTCATATATATTGCATCAAAATGGTTAAACAATATTAGACATAGAAAACCGGAAGTCTGGAAACTTTTTTGTTCAAAGCAACCACAGAAAGGTGGCAAGCTCCAGGCGAAAACATTAGACATGCCTTATAGAGCATGAGTGCCAGGCCACTATGGTTAGTTCGGGCACTCGGGTCCATCCATATTGTTGAGCTCGCCCAGACTCTTGTCCCCTATCAATTGTTCTCCTAGGCTTCAAGTCCTGAGATAAATATAAGAAGGGAAGAAAGTGGCAGTAGCTGCAGTATCGTTCAATCATTTTGTAATGTTCCTTACGAGAGAAGGTTAATATTAAAATTGGGAACATTAATAACATAAACAACAGACGTTGATGGGTGTTAAAGGTTGCAGCATTGGGGCCGCTGGGGGTGTTTGTAATTAACCACGATAGGGAGTGTGCCCCTATCATGGTATATCTTACACAACAACAACAACAACAATCACCATAACCTTCTCCCAACTAAATGGGGTTGGCTACACGGAACCGATAGGGTCTAAAATAGTAATAGAGATAAGAATAAAAGGAAGTAACAAAAAGGTAGTAAAATGAGATAAGAGGAGGTAAAGGAAAAAAAACAGTAGTCAAAGCAGCACCATAGGAACATCCCCTACAAGGGGTTGGTTACACGGGTCCTTGTCCTCCACATAACTCTATCCACGGTCATATTAGAATCGAGCCCTACCTTTTGCATATCTTTTCTTACCACTTCGTCCATGGTCATTTTATGCCTGTCTCTACTTTTTCTGGCTCCATCTAGTTGAATTTGGTCGCTCTTCCATATTGGGCATCTATGGGTCTCCGTTGAACATGACCACCACTTCAACCGGCTCTAATGGAGCTTGTCCTGGATCGGTGCAATCCCCAAATCGTTTCTAATACAATCATTTCTTATGCTATCTCTCTTAGTATTGCGGCACATCCCTCTCAACATACTCATCTCCACTACACCTAGTTTATCCAAATTGCTCTTCTTGAGTGCCCAATATTCCGCCCCATATGTCATAGTTGGTCGTATTACTATCCTTATAGAATTTTCCCTTGAGTTTAACAGAAATTTGTCACATAACACTCCTGAAGCTACTCTCCACTTCACCCATCCCACTTTAATTCTATGGGAAACATCATCTTCTATAATACCTTCTTTGCTAATGATTGACCCCAGGTATTTAAAACAATCACCTTGTGGTAGCTCCTGCTCCTCAAGTTTCACCATGTCATCACCTCTCCTAGTTTGACTAAAAGGGCACATCATATACTCTGTCTTCGTTCTGCTTATCATAAAACCTCTTGATTCCAAGCTTGATCTCCATAACTCCAGTTTAGTATTAATTCCTTCCCATGGTTCAAAAACTTAGTGATATCCCACTGAAATATTAGTATTCTTTTTTACCGAAATTAAATGGCATAAGAAACACAAAAGTACATAATTTCGGTCATATTTAGGTAATTTCATTTTGAAATTTCGCTCATTTCGGTAAAAAACTTGTGCACTATTTTGTCAAAATTTTATTCAGCATCGCTTTTAACTTATAGTCACACTTGTGACCTATACATCGAAAAGAGTTAAATTCCATTAGCCCCACAAAATGCTGAAGAAAAAACACATGGAAAAAGAACACTGTTTGGCGAAATTTCGGTATAAACCACCAAAACACCAAAACGAAATGAGTTTTTGAACCATGTTTCTTCCACTGTCTTATCTATCAAGGCAATATCATCAACGAATAACATACACCAGGGGACTTGATCTTGGACATGCCTAGTTAAATAATCCCTGATGAGTGCAACTAAATAATGGCTTAGAGCTGATACTTGGTGTAACCCAATTGTAATTGGGAATTTGCTACTTTGGTCCTCTGTTGTTTGGACACTCATCACCACTCCTTCTTACATGTCCTTAATTATGTCCACATAATTATTTGAGCCCTGGTAACATATTTCGCATTGTTGATTAAGTGTTAGGGTGGGTAATCTAGCTTGAAGTTGTATAACTTTTAGCATCAACTTTGTAGATTGGGAAGTCCTGCACATGTTTAGGTTAACTTGGCATGCTTGACTCGTAACTGGAGGGAACAACTGACTGACACTTCCCTGCACATGTTTAGGTTAACTTGGCATGCTTGACTCGTAACTGGAGGGAACAACTGACTGACCCCTCACCGACGGCTTTTAACATTGGTACCTGGCCGTACTCCTCCTTCCTCCTCCCCTGCCACCAATTTCCAGCCACCTCTGGTCCCTCCCCCTCCTCCTCCTCCCTCCCTCTTCCACCTCCAAGCCCTGGAATCTGGTTGCCTCAGCCTCTTCCTCCCCCTCTCCCTCCCTTCCTTCCCCTGTGGGACACACCTTCCACTTCATTCCTCCCTGTTATCAATGAATTACTTGTAGGCATTTGCCCCTTTGGGGTTCTTGAGTCTGAAATTTACAAGTGGAAAAACTACCTTATAGGCTATTTTCTTGGCAGCTGTCCCCCCTTTCACATTGTCAAAGCTTCACTTTGCATACAATGGAGAATCAAGGGCAGGCTCTCTACCTTTATGTTGGACAATGGCCTTTTTGTGTTCGACTTCGATGTTTCAGCAAGACCACCGCCCTTGAAGCTGGCCCTTGTGATGCAGATTCTTCACCAAACTAGGTTTGTTTTATTAGGAATAAGCCTAGGGTTGGATTGTATATGTGTTGGGCCTTCAGTCCATGTGGTTTGGAGGGTATTGGGCCACTTTTATGGGTCTAAAAGAGGGGCTCTAAGATTGAGTACAGGATTACTAGTTAGTTTCCTTTTTAGTATGGGGTTATTTAGTTTATTATTTAGTTTCTAAATCCAGTTTATTTAGTTTCTAATTTCAGTACTTTTAATTCTTAGTTTCTATTTCCAGTTTTAGTAACTAGAGGACTTTCTATTTTGTAAGTTTCTATTTTCAGTTTTAGTAACTAGGTGAGTTTCTAATTTTTAGTTTCCTATTTCAGTTTTTGGAAACTAAAATTAGTTTCTATTTTATGCAACCCCCCATCATTATTATAAATAAAGAAGAGGGCTCCCATTAAGCCTCGAACGATTTATAAATGAAAAAAAAGAAGTTTGCTGCTATGTCTCTGATGGGACTGTTGTGTGTTTGATCACAGTGGAAGGGAGTGGTGTTTGATCCATTCGAATCCTTGCGGTGGGAAGCCTGGGAGGATCTACTACAAATGTCTACTACAAATGTTTTCTTTTTCTTCAAGTATTCTTCTTTTTTTTTCAAGGTTATTTACAAGATTATATTGTGGTTCTACAGCCAGGTAATAGAACTGAACTTTCTTATTTCTGGTTTTGGAATTCTCAGATTTCTCCTACTCGACCCTTCACTGATCTGGACAACCAGCCACTTGATGGATCTCCAATTTTGGTCGATTGTTAGGCCGAGTAAGAGGGTGGTTCGACCCTAGTTTGGACTGAATCAGACCTGGGGTTTTATTGCTATGATAATTTTTCCTATTTTGTCCTATTCTAATTAGTTCAGTTTCTGTCCAGAATTTTGGTTCGATTTGTCCCGAAAATTGCTTAGTGTTTTCTGTCCTTGTTCCTCATTAATTTAATCTCTTTAAGTTGGTGATTTAAGCCCTTACTTCTTGATTATCATTCAGTTACAGATTTCTGAATTTCCGAGATCGATTGGTCTGTTTGAGTTTCTTCCGTTTCTGTGGTGTTTTGTTACTGATTGTGGCTTATTAATACTCTATGTCTGCTGCTGGTTAGTCCTATTGTTTGGCGTGATATCTGATTTCAGAAACTCCAAATTCTGGGTTTGAAATTTCGGATTTACAAGGGCTGATCGACTCTTACGTCTGGTCTGTTGTTTACTGTCTATCTTTGGGTGTTATTGGTTGTTCTTGGATTAAAAGTTGCTGCAGTTGAGACTTGGTTAGACTCCCTACCCTAGTCTACATTACCTTGGCAAGTAGGTTGGAAGCCCATCTTTCTCAGGCAATGGAACAAGTATACTTCTCTCAGCAAAGTTGATTACAAATCTATCCTGATACGGGTCGCCCTCCCCTCTCGCTGCCTTCACTTTTGGTGCACTAAAGGTCTCAGGATCGTGGGGTCTATTATAGGAAAACCCCTCTTCTCTGATCTTCAAACTAAGATGCTCACATCTCTGTTGGAATCACTGCCGACCGCATCCCACTGGCCTCCATCACCATTTATGAAGATGAACACTACTTCACCCAATCAGTTCAATACAAGTGGCGCCCACCACAATGTATTGCATGCAAGATCATTGGCCATTAAACATCTCACTTCTTTATCAAGAACTCTGAAATCATTGACAGCATGAATCAAGACAAGGTCGCCTCTTTGATATCGGAACCAACTAGGGCTCGTTCCTCTTCTTTGGTTCTTGAACATCCCAAAAGGTCTCACAGGAGACTTCGACGTCAGAATCGCAGCCGCATGGCCCAGCCACATGCTTCCGAAGGCTCTGGTCCTAACATTTGCCCTACATTGCTTGATCCAGCGGTCTACAACCTTGAACGAAGGGAAAAATCGGTTTGCCCTACTAATGTCTAATTCCTCTGATGATAGCTTTGAATCTGAAGCTGACAACGACTCTAACAGCTTGGCCTTGCTTTTTTCGCTCCTTCCTCTGCCATTGCCGAAGTGATGCAGTTGGGTGATGGGTTTAGAAGAATTTCTTATGATTTGCTTTCCTTTTTCAGTCTTAGAATTAGTTGGTGGTATTTTATTTAGATTGGATTTTATTTCATTTTCTATTTAGGTTAGCTTCCATTAATTGATGGTATTTTTCCTTTAAGTAGTCATGCAAGACGATATGTGTGATACCCTACTTTTTAAACCTGGTCTAATTACCCGGTTGGTTCGGTTTGGTCTTGCAGGACCTGAACCCGAGCAAGCTGAGTTGGGTACCCTATGGAACATGAAGGCAAGGGTACTCTACACTCGGGTTGGCTAGACAAGTCAGAGCCGGTGCCTAGTGAAGTTTGAGTGCCCAAGCCGTGCACTTGCATGTATCACAAGGCCATGTACACATAATAAAGGTAAGTAGCCATATTTTGTGTCGTGTATGCATTTGAGTCAATTACCGAGAGTGAAATACATGTCGGGGCCGAGCCCCGTCAAAATCCCAATTATTGGGCTAGGTATTGGCTGAATGGTGGGTGGCCATAGGTGGGTCGGACCCACCTGTGTGACCTACCAGTTTGGTCATTAGATATTTTGACCCAGGTATAAATAGTATTTATTACTTTTCTTTCCCCTCATTTATTGTTTTAGACGGTGGGTGAGAAAAGTAAAGAAGAGAGAAAGGAAAGAAAGAGAAGGGAAGGAGGAAGAAAAAGGAAAGAAGATGCTCGTTGTGCGACGCCGAGGTTGAATCTTTCGATTTCGACGCCAGATTAGTGATCCTCATCTCGAGATCTACGATTTGAAGTGAGTAAAGTCTATTTCTTAAACCCCCAAGAAACCCTAAGTGAAACCTTTCGATTTGGGTAGGAATCTTTTAGATCTTGTTAATCCCACTTGAGATGATGAATCTAAGGTTTAATGAAGGATCTACATGTTGTTTTTGAAGGTTTTAGAGGAAGCAATTGTAAGATTTGAGAAACATTTGTTGATCTCTTGAGTTAGAGAAGAGATTTGGGGTTTTGAAGTGTTCTTGAGCAAATAGGTAAGATCCAAGCTTAAAACTTTGAATCGGTCCTAGATCTATGCTAGAATCACAATATGGGACCTTAGATTTGTGAAAAATGCGGTCGAATCGACCCTTGGTGGTTTCCCCAAGGTGGGATGAAGAATGGAAGTGAATAACGAAATCTCGGTTCTGAGTGGTGGGTGCCTAGAAATGGTCGGACCCACCAATATGGAGCCCACCTGTCCTGGATGGGTTGCTGGCTTGATCGGCGAGTAAGACCGGTGGGCATGTAGCCCGCCGCTCCAGCCTGCCAGTCCAGGCATAGTCCCTGGGACGAGTGACGAGCAAGGACTGGTGGGCATCTGGCCCGTCGGTCCAGGCAGAGCTCCTGGGTCGAGCGGCAAGCAAGGATCGACGGGTACCTTGCTCTCCGGTTGACCTACTAGTCTGACCCATCGGGTTTCGATTGGGCCCAAATTTATCGGGCAACCTTCTATAGTGACTTTAAACATTGGAATTATCGTACCTCATTGATTATGAGCCTAAAGTAGAAATATGCTAAACTCACCCATTTTATAATAGGTTCTACTAGAAACTCACGTCATCGCACGTCGGATCTTCCTCGTACCAAGGGTGATCATTGTACACAACCAGGTAAGTGGGAAGAGGACATTGACTTTATTTTTGGAATGTTTTTGCATCATTCCACTATTGTTGTAGACTAGCCATGTCATCATTTCTTTACTGTGTAGACTAGTCTTCTATGAATGCCATTCGTATGCATTGTCTTGTGCACTATGAAATTCATTATGACTTGTTATGTTGAGACCTTAATTGATAAATGCTTATCCTTGCTATGAGTTATGAAATGGATGATTTTAAATTATTGAATATGATGCATTGCTAGACTAGATGCCGTAGTCGGCTTAGAAACAAATGCATTGGTGGCCCGTGGAATGGGACGCGTTGGCACTATGCAGTCGTACTATCTCATATAGGAGCATGCGGTTAGGAATGACATTTCCCCGTGCTACGACCCTTCCCAGTAGCGGTTTAGGTGTTGGGTATATCACTGAGGGGGAAGCCTGAGGTTGTGTACCATCAGTGGCAGTTAGAAGTACGCCTGACCAATCACTATGACGGTCGGCAACTTTGGTGATATAATTAGAGGGCCAATCGTACTGCTTTTAATTTAATGCAGGGTAAGGCCCATTTTACTTTAATGCAGGGCAAGACCCATTGTTGCTGAGGAACAACAATTTACCTTTCTAGTACCCACGGCTGGCCTTCCCCGACAACCCTATGGGTGTATCGCGGGATGGAGTTCGCAACTCGTACCTAGGGCATACGTGCACTGTGGTTGTGAGTAGTACATAACCTATGACTTAGATGTGATGCTTAGGTGATCTAGGTTATAAAAATGGACTTGTATACATATAAGTGCATTTGTATTGTGAATGATTGCTTGGTCTTTCTTTTCACTTACTGAGCTATTGAGCTCATCCCACGTGCACACCATTTTTAGATGATCTTCCAGGTTATCCGTCCTAAGAGCTAAAATTGCCCACAGGAGAGTTTCCAACTGAGGACTGGTGAGTCCCCGAAGATCTTGGGCACTGGCCGAGTGCCCGTGCGAGAGTTGTGTTGTGGGACAACATTGAATACTAACTCGGGATTCCTTTTGATTATTTTGTGATATTACCCCTTTTGTGCTCTGGATGTTTAAATTGTAATTCTTGTGTATATATCACGCCTACGGGCTCACATGTAAATGTATTATGTAATATAATTTGGGTATCAAGAGTATTGGGGTATTTACAGGTAAGACTTCCCTTGAAATACAGAATTTGCTTTCTTAGTTGTGTGTATACTGTGTAGTGGTTATTGCGTCAGATGATCCTGACAGGTTTTGGGTTAACAGGTGTTAGCCCGGTCATCGGTCAGGTTTTGTGTGAACGGGGTGTGACAATATGAAATTTCAGTTTTAGTTTTGAAGACTTGAATTTTTTTTTAATTGAATATTTTGCTTGGCTGAACCATGGCTACCAATTCTCTTTTCCTCCCTCTCTAAGATTCACTTTCTTCTCCCTTCTTTTCTTCTTTTTCCTTATCTTTTTTTATACTGTACTTTTTCCCTCTGGAGTACTCTGTTCTGAACTAACCCAACGGCCTTCAATTGAATCAAAACCCTCTTGAAATCCATTTGTTATCTCTGAAATTTTGGACGAAGCATGTACTAACCTGGGCTATCAGAAGCCCTGTGGTTTTGGTGGCTGAAATCCTTCTCAGTGAGGATACCAAGCTGTCATCCATGGCGGAACCTACTACTGTCGCTGATTCCTTGTTTTAGAAATCTGCACTTTAGATCTGTCTGATCTCTTGAACTGCAATGTTTTGGGTCTTCTCAGCAGGCCTCGGCAACCCCAGATCTGGAGATTAAGAGCTGTGGAAAGAGGTTCTAATGGCTGATGCTCGTTTTCTTCTTATTTGGTTTTCAACGAGATCCCTTGGCTGTCTAGAGGTTGAAGCCAACCCCTAATATTAGAATCGTGGGCTTCTTATTTCTAAGAGGTATTTTCCTTTGTCTATCATTCTCTTTTGTCCTTTGTATTTCCAAATTACCACTACTTTTCCCCCTGTTTACCTCCAACCTTTGCCTTAACTTTGCTTCCTAATTTATCCTTTCACAATAATTCATAATTTCCTCCATATCCCATCACTTATTGGAACCTTCATTTACCCTTTTAAGATTCCTTTTTATTTACAAGTCTGCCACCCTATTACAAGAGTCCTAATATTTACAATTCTGCCATTCTATTCTTGGGTTGAGTTATTTGGTGATTGGGTGGGGCCCCTAAGCGATCCGATTTCAGTCTTTGGAACATGGATCCGCACCAAGAAGGCTCCTCTGCCCTTACCCCTTCTTTATGGTCTGTCCCTGCCACAACTGTCTTTGTTGAACTTGCTCCCC
This sequence comes from Macadamia integrifolia, assembly GCF_013358625.1. Lineage (NCBI taxonomy): Eukaryota > Viridiplantae > Streptophyta > Magnoliopsida > Proteales > Proteaceae > Macadamia > Macadamia integrifolia. Next base: position 38,579,222 of record NC_056562.1, on the reverse strand, counting down.
TCCCTTTGTCCCCTCCTTCCACTACCTCTTTTCAACTTAATACTTCTTTACCCCCTCCTCCACGCACCACCCCTTTACTCCCCTCTCCTTCCCTCCCCTTTGGGACCCTACTTTAGCCTCGGTGGAGGAATCTCTTCACCTTAGCTTTAACTCTCTCACCACTCTCTTGGGCCCACTCCGGTCCACTCCACTCTTCACTCCCCTGACCCCCTATCCAAGCCCACTGCTGCCCCTACAATTCTTCTAACCCTCTTGGCCCAGTCTCCTCTTTTAGGGCCACCACCGCCTCTTAAGCCCACCTCCCCTAGGGGTCCAACTACTTTGGTCCATGCCTTTATATGGACCAAGCTTCCCCTGTTGACCTGAATCCGCATCTTAGCCTCACCTCGACCCTGCTCACCTGCCTGGCCCATACCCACATCTTGACCCTTCTCTTTTGCTCGACGCCTGCACCTCCTTCCAGCACCCCTCCCCTGTTTCGCCAAATCAATCCTTCACCCCCACCTTCCCTCCCTTGATATTTTGGTTGCCGCCCTCAGTCGGTCTTTGCTGGCTCCCCCAACCTCCCTCTTGTCCTCTGACTCATCAGCCCCTCTTGCCGATAGTCCCTCTGCTGCTATTTGCCTGCAACGCTTACCTTGCCCTCTTGCCACACTTGCGAACAATCCTGCTTATCCGCCTGTTTCTTTAGCTATGTTTGCAACTGCCTCGGGAGGCAGCAACAACAGTTCGTCTACCACCTGCTCCTCAAGCCCCCTCAGGCCACGCCTCTGTTTGCCACTGTTGGCCTTTTGCCAATCATCCCCAGACCCTCGACGGTCTCTCTTACCATTCTTGCCACCGCCTTTGAAGGCGTCAGCACCAATTCTTCATCCCCTGTGATAACAGATGCCTTGCCTCTCGTTTGCTCTCCTACCCTTGGAGACGACTTCTGTGATTGCTTTGTGAGCTCCCCTGCTCCTGAAGTTGCCTATGACTTTGTCCTAAGCTCCCGCCTGGACTTCCTGACACTCTGGATATTGTTACCACCTTGGAAGGTGTCAGCCCCGATTTGTCTCCATTTTCGAACCATGCTGCTCTTTCTTTTGGGAACCCTCTTGCCTCCTACAGTGAGTGCTGCTAATCCCTCCCACCGATCCTACCTCCCCTATGTCTCGACCTTCAGACTACATCAGAACCCACCATGCCCCCGCCTTGTGTATGATATCTCCTTTATAGCTCCCCAAAGGAAGACTAAGCTTATTAGATCCTACACCTTAGCCAAGGGGACTTGAAACCCTAGAAAAACCACCAGCCTTCCCCTCTCAAAGAATACCATCGCAGACCCAAATCCAAGCATAAATTCTCAGCTTCATCCTCCAAGTCCTCTCCAAGCTCTGTCGAGCTCTCGATGCCCCTTATCCCCATTCTAAATGATCCCTTGGATTATTTGGAATGTCAGAGGTCTCAATTCCTCTGCCAAGCGTGTTGTGATCTACTCCCGCCTCAAGTCCTCTAAAGCCATCCTGTGTTGCCTCCTGGAGACCAGTCCTTCAGCCTAATGCCCCCTGCATTGCCCTGCTTCGATAGCTCCCTATTGGTCCTTCTATTCTAACTATGACCATTCCCCCAATGGTAGCATTTGAATCCTTTGGAACCCTCTCCTCCATGTCTCTCCTATTGTCTGCTCTCCCCAAGTCATTCGCTTCGCCTCCTCTCCTGCTAGGTCCCCTCCCTCCTTTTTCTCGGTGATCTATGCTCTCAACCGCTCTTGTGAAAGGCTCGCTCTCTAGGCTGACATCCGCTCTTTTGCCCCTTGGGGCGTCGGGGGTGATTTCAATGTGGTCCATGCTGCCTATGAGACATCCGGAGGGTCCCTCTTGATCCATCTTTTGCTGACCCATTTAATGATTTTGCATTGATGACATCAACATGAATGACCCCAGATGGTCTGGCTCCATGCTCACTTGTCATAATCGTTGTGCCGGCCCTGACTGGGTGGCTTGCAAGCTTGATAGGGTGCTTGTCAACGAGACCTGGCTCAGTCTTTTTCCCTCTCATGCCTGCTTTGACTTCCTTGGCATTTCGGATCACACCTTTATCTCTCTTTGTTCAGGCAACATCTCCTTTGGCCCCAAGCCCTTCAAATTCTTCGACATGTGGACTTTCTCCCCATTGTCAAAGATTCTTGGGCCATCCCGATTCTTGTCTCTTCCTCCCCTCTCATTGCCTTTGCTAAAAAGGAAAATGTCAAAGTTGCCCTTAAAGCCTGGAACTTCTCCACTTTTGGGAACATCTTTGAAAGATTCAAGGACTACTAGAGGAGGCTCGATTGCATCCAATCTAGTCTACAGCTTGTTCTCTTCAATGCCTCCCTTGCTGATGAGGAAAGCTAATAGCCTTTGAGCTATCGTTCCTTCTCTCCCAGGAAGAACGTTTTCTCCACCAAAAGTCCCAAATCAAATAGCTCAAGCTTGGGGACTCCAACTCTGCTTACTTCCACCGTTCTCTCAAAGCCCACACCAATTCCAACTCCATCCCCAAGCTCCTCTCCTCCTCTAGCGTCAACTTGACCTTGCCCTTTGAGATCAAGGTCGAAGCTGTCTCCTACTTTGATAATCTCTTCCACCCTCCCCTAGCCCCTCTTCCCCCTTGCCCCCAACCTCCTTAACAAATTTGTTCCCGACCATATTCTCCCTCCCACCCTTGCCATCCCATTTGACAACGAGATTCTGGTGGCTATCCTCTCCCATAAGTCGATCAAAGCCTTGTGCCTTGATGGTTTTAGTAGGGGATTCTTCTCCTCCTACTGGTACATTATTTGCGATGACCTCATATTTGCCATCAAAAGGTTATTCCTTAACCCTTGCCAAATCTTTGGCATCAACCACACTTTCCTCTGTCTCATCCCCAAGACAGAGGGTGCCCTTTCTATATCTAACTTTAGGTTTATATCTCTGTAACCTTCTCTACAAATTTATAGCCAAAATTCTGGCTAACTGGATTCAGGTGGTTATAGATTCCCTTGTCAGCCCCAACCAATTAACTTTTATTGCGGATAGAAGTATTCCTGACAGTATCATCCTCTGTCATGAGATTGTCAGAGGCTTTGACCATAAACCCCACTCTCCTACGGCTCTCCTTAAGATTGACATCCATAAAGCCTTTGATTCTATCCTATGGGACTTCATTTCCAAAGTCCTTCTCCAAATGTCTTTCACCCCCCTCTTTTGTCCACTGGATCCACTCTTGTATCTCCACTCCTAGATTTTCTGTTCTCATCAATGGTAGCCCCACTAGCTATTTCTCTTCATATGTTGGCGTTAGACAAGGATGCCCCCTCTCCCCTTTCCTCTTCTCTCTTGCCCTTGAGGTCTTTTCCCGCTCTATCTAATCCTTTATTGACCTCCACCTCATCTCCCCCATCCCCGAATGCAAAGTCCTAATGCTTACCCACCTCGCCTTCATCGATAACCTCATGATCTTTTCCAAAGCTGATCCCCGATCCATCTATTCCATTATGTCCTCTCTCTGCCTCCCTCTCTGGCCTCCGCATCAACCTCCTTAAATCCAACATCATCCTCTTTGGAGTGTTCGATTCCCATTGGGCCCACCTACTTGCATCTCAGGATTCTCCCTGGGCTCCCTTCTGGTTAAGTACCTAGGCCTTCCCCTCATCTCCTCCAAGCTCTTTGATCACCATTGTTCTCCCATCCTGATCAATTCAATCAGGAAAAAGCTTCAACTCTAGAAAGGTAAGCTCCTTTCTTATACTGCTCATCTTGTTCACATCAAGTCAGTCCTCTAATCCTTGTACTTTTATTGGTCAAGCATTTTCTTCCTCCCCTCTTCCACATCCAAGCCATTGATTCCCTTTTTTGCTTTTTCCTCTGGAAAGGAGCTGAATCTTCCAAATTCCTTCACCGCACTAGTTGGTCTAAAGTCTGCTCCCTCAAAGCTAAAGGTGGCTTTAGCCTGAGATCTATAGCCGACACTAACTCCGTCGGCATCCTGAAGCTCATTTGGAAACTGCCTCCAAACACCGTAGCATCTGGGTCTCTTGGATCTACTCCTTCCCTTAAAAAATGACTCTCTTTGGTTTGTTGCTCCCTCCTTGGATGCTTCATGGATTTGGCGGACTATTCTCTCCTCTAAGCCTTCTGCCCTCAATGGTCTCTCCTATGTTATTGGCAATGGCTCCTCCACCTCCCTTTGGCTTGATCCTTGGCACGCATAAGGTATCATCACCAATTTGGTCCCTCCCAGAGCTATTTATTCTTCAAGGTTATCCAGATATACTCTGGTGTCTTCCATCGTCTCCCCCATTGGCTGGTCTCCCCCTCGTTCCTCCCCCCTCTTGGACCTCTGGTATGATCTTCTGCTCATCCCTCCTAGGCACCGAGGAAGGGAAGATAAGATCCTTTGGACGCCCTCTTCTACGGGCTCCTTCACTTCGGCCTCTGCTTGGGACTTCATTCGTATCAAGACCTCGCTCGTTCCTTTGCATAAAACCGTTTGGTTCAAAGGCCATATCCCCCACCACAGCTTCACTGTCTGGTGTGCCCTCTCCAACTGCCTCCCTACCCAATCTTTCCTCATCCATCGACACATCCATGTCCCCCATCTTGTTGTCTGTGTTGGAATGGTATCCAAGATGCTGATCATCTTTTTTTCTCTTGCCCCTTCTCTTCTTTTGTCTAGAAGAAGGCTCTCAGATCCATTTAGCCATCCTATAAAACCTCCCTCCCTTTGTTTAGAGAGTGGATCTGGATATATATGACTTTCGGCGGTCCTACTATTTGTGACACAATAGGGAAGCTCACCTTTGTAGCTGCAATCAATCATATTTGGATGGAGCGCAATCTCTGAAGATGGACTTCCAACTCTCGCTCTTTCAATAAGATTTGAGATGTCATTTTCTTCGATGTCAGCTCCAAGATTGGCTCTATCTGTCATAGTTCGTTTCGTAATACCCTAAGGAACATGCTCATTGTTGTCTCCTGGGGTCTCCCCCTTTCCATCATCTTCCCCCCAATTGATGTATCCACCCCTTTAGTTGCCTTTATGCTCCTCTTGGGCTTTGTGCTCTGTGGCCCTTTCCCCTCCCTCCTCTCCCTTTGTATATTCGTCCTCTTGGTAATGAATTATTTATTCATCCCAAGGATATGCAAAATAAGCTCTCTAGGTACTCTCTCGTAGGTTTTTTCTAAGTTCATAAAGACCATATGAGGGTCCTTTTTGTGTGCTAAAACTTCCATAAGCCTCCTTAAGAGGTAAATAAGTTTTATTGTGGACATCCCTGGCATAAAACCATTCTCTATTTACCTCAATATCCTCTCTTAAGTGGGTTCAATAACCTTTTCTCATAGTTTCGTGGTATGGCTCATTAATTTTATGCCTTTATAGTTGTTGCATTCTCGATATCACCTTTGTTCTTATAAATCATGACTACAATGCTTCTCGAATCATCTGGCATTTTCTTTGTACTCAAAATCTTGTTAAACTTGATTAGCCAAGATACCCCCATACTCCTAGGCTCTTCCACACTTCAATTGGGATCTCGTCTAGTCTTGGTGTTTTACCTGCTTTCATCTTTTATAGGCCCTCTTTTGCTTTGGTTTCGCCAGCTTGTTGTAGTTATCTATGAGGTGTGTTGGCTTGATGATGCAGCACCGAAGTTCTATTCTAGGAGGAAGAATAGGGTCGACCCAAGTGGCTGAATGGGTCAACTAGATCTGGTTCATTATGGCCCACGATTTGGGCTAGTGATGGGGATTATTAGATTGTTAATTAGTTTCTAATTTCAGTCCTTTAATTAGTTCTAATTCCCACTTTTAGTTAGTTTCTAATTTTAGTTGTTTATAATTTTCAGTTTTAGTAACTACATGTTAATAGTTTAGTAACTCAATTTTTAGAAGCTTTTGAGTTTCTATTTTTTTGTAAACACTTCCCCATCATTATAAATAAAGGAGAGGGCTCCCAATAAGCCCACGATTTGAATTTATGAAAAGTTTCAAGCTGCTGCTGCCGCTAGCCTCTGCTGGGGTTTTCCTTGTGTCTGATCAAGGTCTAGGGACTGTTGTCTGATCCAGTTGACACTCTGTGGCGAGAAGTCCAAGTGGATCCTCCTTATTTCTGGTTTTTTTTGTTGCTTTTATTCTCATTCTGCAGTTCAGGTAAGTGCTCTGATCTGTTTACAGAATTCTGGGCTTGAGATTCTCTGTTTATCTCCTATCGCCCCTGATTGTTTTGGGAGTTCTAGCCACCTGATGGTCCTATAATTTGGATTGAGTGTTAGACCCATCCAGAAGAGAACATGATCCCAATCTTAGGCTGATCAGATCATTGGTTCAGCTATTATGGAATTTTCTTCAACTCTGGCCAATAGAGTTGTCTGCCCAGATTTGAGTTCTGGTTTTGTTTTGTCTTGTTGAGGACTGCTGGATTATTTAGCCTATTGTTTAGCCTTTTTAATTGGGTGATTTGAGTCATTAATTCCTTGGCTGTTAGCTAGTTGCAGTGTTCCTGAATTATTGATTTTGACTGTCAGAATTATACTCTGTTATCTCAGTTTACTACTAGCCTGCTGTGGATTGTTGTGGTGGTTGTTTAGTTGTTCTTTGGTTTAAAAGTTCATGCAGTTTGGGTCTAGTTTGAGCTTTCAAATCTAGTCCTACATTAAGTTGTATCAGAGCATGGCTGAGAACAACACTCCCACCTTAGCTACTATTATGGAGATGCTACAGAACATTAGAGTTGAACTGAAGGCTGAACAACAAGCTCTTGGTGAAAGGTTGTTGGTTGTGGAGACCCAACCACAACAACCTACCCGTGACTCTCATACATCACCTGAGGTGGAGGCACTGTTGAATGTAACTGCCCAATTGGCTAACAGGAGACCTATCCCTAATCTGAGAGCACCACAAAGGGTTCTTGTAGAGCAACCTACTTTTGAAGAACACATAAGGGGTTATTGTGAGACTGAACGTCTTACACATCAGAAGTACTCAAGGGACTCATAGAAAGTCAAACTTGATTTGAAGGAGTTTGATGGTAGACATGACCCACAATTGTTCTATGATTGGGTAGCTACATTTGATGACTATTTTGACTATTATGACCTACCTGAGGAATGGAAGATGAAACTAGCTTGTGCTAAGCTAGTTGAGGCTGCTCGTGATTGGAGAACCTATGAGCAAGATTTGGAAGACCGTGGTAGAGAGCCTACTACTTGGGAGGAGATGAAGCTTGAACTATCTGACAAATATTTGCCACGTAATTTCAGAGCTTGTATACATGATCAGTTGAACTCTCTTTGTCAGGGAAATATGACTGTTGTGGAGTATATGAATAGGTTTGATGCACTTTATTCTCGCACAGGCATAAGGGAGAATGAAAGGCAACTGCTATCTCGATTTCGATTGGGATTGCGAGCTGAAATCAACAGGGGAATTGGTGTTGTTGATGTCTACTCAGTAAGGGATTGCTTTGACAAGGCCCTACAAGCAAAGGATCTTATAGCACAGTTAGGTAGAAGGTTTGGTTTTCAAGTTGGGGAGGTCAAGAAAAATTTTCTAGCCACTAGACCTAGTAATTCAGCACCCCTAAAGGCCACTTTTCCTCCACGGGTTGATCACAAAGGAAAGGCTCCCATGACAAGTAACAATAAGGTACATTGCTTCCATTGCCAAGAAGGACACTTTGCTAAGTCTTACCCACATAAGCAGAGGATTAATGTAGTAGCTGAAGTTAAAGACTCTAATGAGGAAGATGAATCAGCTCTTTACCCCTACCCCTTGGAAGATGATGATGTTGTGGATATGACTATGACATGGAAGACACTAATGAAGATGGGACTCATGGTATACATATTGTTACTCGTATTTTGGTGGTTGAAACCAAAGGAGAGGATTGGCTATGTAACTGCATTTTCTATAGCCGTATGAAGTCTGGGGAACATACTTGTCAGATTTTAATTGACAGTGGCAGCTGTGTTAATGTTGTTTTAGAAGCCTTTGTGAAGAAATCAACCTTGAAGTCTGACTCACATCCTCAACCTTGTAAGGTATCCTTGCTGAATGATAATACCTTGGAGGTGAACAGACGGTGCTCAGTTCCTTTGAAGCTTTACCTATATGAAGAGAAAGTTTGGTGCAATGTGATTCCAATGAAACTCACAGATGTACTGCTTGGTCGTCCCTGGATGTATGACAATGATGCCATGGTTGAAGGGAAGAAAAATCTGTGTACCTTCATTTAGAAAGGTGTTCTTACAACTCTATCTGGTAAATGTGCCGGCTGAAATACGGCGACGGAGATCCCTAAGGTCAAATAAGGACATTGATATTGAGAAGAAAGTAGTAGCTATGCCTGCAAAGGAGTTGTTAGCTATTCCCCGTAACCAGTTCATATGCACAAGTCATGAAACCGGAATGGTTTTGGCTTTTGTTACTCGGGAAGTCACTCCCCAACCTGAGGTAACCCATAATGCACCTATCAGAGAGCTCTTATCTGATTTTTCTGACTTAGTCCCTGATGATCTCCCAAATGAGCTGCCTCCCATGCGAGACATACAACATGTTATTGACTTGGTTCCCAGTTTGGTCTTAGCCCTGAACATGCCGAGCTGAAACGGCAAGTGGATGGGTTATTACAAAAGGGCTTCATTGAGGAGAGTTTGAGTCCTTGTGCGGTACCAGCTTTACTCACGTCAAAGAAGGATGGTTCTTGGCGTATGTGTGTGGATAGCTGTGTTATCAATAAGATAACAGTCAAGTATAGGTTCCTTATACCACGACTAGATGATATGTTGGATATGCTGTTTAGGGCTAAGGTCTTTTCCAAATTAGATCTGAGGAGTGGTTATTATCAGATTTGCATCCATTATGGGGATGAGTGGAAAACCACATTCAAGACAAAGGATGGCTTGTACGAGTGGAAAGTCATGACTTTCGGTCTGATGAATGCACCTAGCACCTTCATGCGAGTTATGATACAGGTACTTCGTCCTTTTATTGGTCGCTTTTTGGTTGTTTACTTTGATGATATTTTGATATACAGTAAGAACCAAGAAGAGCATATGGATCACTTGAGGCAAGTCTTGAGAGTACTTCGTGTAGAGAAGCTATACATCAATCTCAAGAAGTGTTCCTTTATGTTGCCCAAGGTTGTATTCCTTGGATTTATAGTGTCATCTAAAGGGGTTGAAGCTGATCCGGAGAAAATCAAGAGCATCACTGATTGGCCTATACCCAAGACACTAACAAAAGTCCGTAGTTTCCATGGTTTGGCTTCCTTCTACAGGAGATTCATTCGGAATTTTAGTGCAGTTATGGCACCCATCACTGAATGTATGAAGGCAAGTAAGGGGAACTTTGAATGGACAGCTGCAACGACCAAAGCCTTCGCTCTTGTGAAGAGGAAGATGACAGAGGCACCCATTCTATGCCTAGCAGATTTTGACAGAGTATTTGAGGTAGCTACTGATGCTTCACATGTTGGGCTAGGAGTGTTAATGCATTATGCAAGGTGGACACCCCATCGCTTTTGATAACGAGAAATTGAATGAAGCCAAGAAGTGCTATTCGATATATGATCTGGAGTTGTATACAGTCGTCCAAGTGCTACGCCATTGGAGACACTACCCCATTGGTAAGGAGTTCATTTTATGCATTGATCATGAGTCCTTGAAGCACCTTCACTCACATAAGTCCATTAGCCACAGGTATGCCAAATGGGTAGCTTACTTGCAGGAGTTTATATTTGCTATGAAGTACAAGGCGGGAAAAGAGAACATAGTGGCTGATGCACTTAGCCGGAAAGTGCTCACACTTAATACATTTTCAGCATATGTTATTAGCATTGATCAGATATGGGGTGAGTACGCATCTGATCCTGATTTCAGCACTGTCTTTGCGGAGTTGCAATAGGGTGGACAACACCTAAAGTACTCCATTTATGATGGGTACTTATTCTTTGGCACACGGCTTTGTATTTCAAACTCTTCCCTACGTCATCACATCATACGGGAGTTATATGAAGGTGGATTGGGAGGACATTTTGGGAAGGATAAGACTCTTGCACAGGTGACGGATTGATATTATTGGCCATGCATTACAAAGGATGTCGATCATGTGATCAAGAGATGCCGTGTATGTCAGTTGGCAAAAAGGGGAAAACAGAATACATGTTTATACTCTCTACTACACGTTCCTCATGCACCGTGGCTTGATGTTAGTATGGATTTTGTTCTTAGACTACCCTTACTAGAGAACGATGATTCCATTATGGTGGTTGTGGATCGTTTCTCTAAAATGGCTCATTTCATACCTTGTCGCAAGACTTTTGATGCTTATCAGGTTGTAAAGCTCTTCTTCAAGGAGGTAGTGCGACTACATGGGCTGCCAACTAGTATTATGTCTGACCATGATGTTTAATTAATGAGTTATTTTTAGAAGATATTGTGGTTGAAAACAAATACAAAGCTGAATTTTTCAATTGCATTTCATCCACAGACTGACGGACGGACAAAGGTGGTGAACGTAGTTTGGGGAATCTGTTGAGATGTTTGGTTCGAGATTATGAGAAGACATGGCCTTCCATTCTTGATATTACAGAATTTGCTTACAACAGCTTAGTGAATAGGACAACAAGTCGTACTCCTTTTGAGATCTTGCTTGGAGTTCAGCCTAAAGCGACCTATTGATCTTATGTCACTCCCACCCCAAACTCGAGTTAGTATTGAGGCTGATGAGTTCTTGTGCCATATTACTGAGGTGCATACCAATGTCCAACGATGTATTGCCTTGAACAATGAAGTGTATAAGGCTTCTTTTGGTCATCATCGGCGTTTTGTGGAGGTCAAACCCGGGGACACGGTGATGATACGAGTAAATCCTGAACGGTTTCAGACGTGTGTCAATACTAAGCTACATCCATGGAAGATGGGTCCCTATAAGGTCCTGAAACGTATAGGACCTAATGTTTATGTGCTTGAGTTGCATGATGACATGACCATAAGCAACGTGTTTAATGTGGCTGATCTTCACCTTTATGTTGGGCACCATTCGGATGTTGGAGACACGGAACAAATGTTGAGGCTGCCCCAATTGAAGCCACCTACTTCTAAAGTTATTGAAGACGTCTTGGATGATAACTACAAGACTACCCACAGTGGCACCGGCTATCACACTTTTCTTGTCAAGTGGAAGGCCGCCCTCATAGTGATTGTACTTGGATTTATGCTGATGACTTCAAGAGACTTGATCCCGACTTGTATGAGCGCTACATGTCCCTTGTCCATTCGTTGGAGACGAATGTTTTCAGGTCGGGGAGAGTTGATGCAGCACCGAAGGTCTATTCTAGGAGGAAGAATAGGGTCGACCCAAGTGGCTGAATGGGTTGACCAGATCTGGTTCATTATGGTCCACGATTTGGGCTAGTGATGGGGATTATTAGATTGTTAATTAGTTTCTAATTTCAGTCTTTTAATTAGTTTCTCATTCCTGCTTTTAGTTAGTTTCTAATTTTAGTTGTTTACAATTTTCAGTTTTAGTAACTACATGTTAACAGTTTAGTAACCCAATTTTTAGAAGCTTTTGAGTTTCTATTTTTTTTTTGTAAACACTTCCCTATCATTATAAACAAAGGAGAGGGCTCCCAATAAGCCCACGATTTGAATTTATGAAAAGTTTCAAGCTGCTGCTGCTACTAACCTCTGCTGGGGTTTTCCTTGTGTCTGATCCAGTTGACACTCTGCGGTGAGAAGTCCGAGTGGATCCTCTTTATTTCTGGTTTTTCTTATTGCTTTTATTCTCATTCTGCAGTTCGCTCTTATTCTCATTCTGCAGTTCAGGTAAGTGCTCTGATTTGTTTACAGAATTCTGGGCTTGAGATTTTCTGTTTATCTCCTATCGTCCCTGATTGTTTTGGGAGTTCTAGCCACCTGATGGTCCTATAATTTGGATCAAGTGTTAGACGCATCCAGAAGAGAATGCGATCCCAATCTTAGGCTGATCAGACCATTGGTTCAGCTATTATGGAATTTTCTTCAATTCTGGCCGATAGAGTTGTCTGCCCAGATTTGAGTTCTGGTTTTGTTTTGTTTTGTTGAAGGACTGCTGGATTATTTAGCCTATTGTTTATTCTTTTTAATTGGGTGATTTGAGTCATTAATTCCTTGGCTGTTAGCTAGTTGCAGTGTTCCTGAATTATTGATTTCGACTGTCAGAATTATACTATGTTCATGGTTTAAAGTATCTCCGATACCGATACGATACCCTCCGATATGTATCTTAAATTTAGCCGATCGATACGATACACACCAATACGATACATGAAATTTTTAAAATTCTTTTGTATTAATATATATCCTACGATACATACCGATATGCATCAATACACCACCGATACACATTGATACGATACGATATGCACCGATATGACTTTATGGAAAATATAAAATCGAGGTGAAATAAACGTTTCGGTATGTATCGGTGAGTATCGGTATTTACCGATACAGAGCGCTACGGTCATATAATGGCCAAGATGGGTAATTTTTCAAAAAAATGCGATTTTTTGAGGGGTTTTTGTTCCAAAGTTGTTATTAACCTTATTTCTCTCTAACTAAAGTGGAAATCAAGGTTGGGAACAAGGATTTTACATTTATGGGACAACTACAAACCTTGAATTCTTAGTGCAATACCCTCAATTTAGTGTTTATGCATAATACATGTTATCAATAGCTTTTTTTTACAAATTCTTTATGCAAAACTGTTTAAAAAAAATGTTTCCTATCCATTTATGTGTGTATCTTTAGCGTATCTCCGATACGATACGATACCCTTCGATACATATCTTAATTTTGGCAGACCGATACGACAACCGATACCGATACTTTAATCAGTCTGTTATCTCAGTTTACTACTAGCCTGCTGTGGATTGTTGTGGTGGTTGTTTAGTTGTTCTTTGGTTTAAAAGTTCATGCAGTTTGGGTCTAGTTTGAGCTTTCAAATCTAGTCCTACATTACTTGAGGTCTATTGCATTCCACTTCCAATTCCACCTATTAGTCAAAGTATCTCCATTTAGTAGGTTGCGGAAGTAATCACCCATCTCTTCATAATGTTCTCATCTCGTACTAGTACTCTACTATCCTTGCTTTTAATGCATCTAACATGGTCCAAGTCTCTACTCGTCATTTCTCTTATTTTAACTATTTTATACAACAACAACAACAACACAACTCAGCCTTATATAAAAGACTTTTGGACATCCCACTCACGAATGGAACTCGGATCATAGCCCTCCAAGTAGCTTTGTTCGATGCCATACTTGGGTGAAGACTTAATTCTTTCATGTCTCTTCTTTCTAACTCATCAATGGTCGTTTTTGGCCTGCCACTAGCCCTTTTAGCTCCATCCATCTGCATCTGGTCACTCCTCCGTACTGGGGCATCCAAAGGCCTCTTTTAGACATGCCCAAACCATCGTAACCATCATTTTCTGAACGTATCTTGAATTGGGGCAATTCCTAAATCGGATATAACCTGGTCATTTCTTATTCTATCTCTCAGGGTTTTACGGCACATCCATCTCAACATCCTCATCTCAGCCACATTCAACTTATCTACGTTATGCTTCTTGACTGCCCAACATTAGGATTATGACTATAAGAAGCTAGAATTGAATGTAGATTGCATTGCATGATTGGATACACCTTGGGATAAAACCTTAACATGTTAAAGGTATGGTTTCATCTTGTTTTCTTGATTATGGTTTTGAAGTCATGTTGGCATAATGAATCAGAGTTGGAATCTCAATATTCTGAAATAGCTTTGACCAAATTGCTAGTTGATAATTCCGTTGTTGTACCTAGAACAATGGAAATTTTCCATTTTCTCCATCCTTACGTAACTTGCTTTGGCTTGAATAATCCTAACACTGCTGGAGAGGCTTCCTGTGTCATAGTATTCAGCAGTAGTGTTCATACTTCTGTTATTTCTCTTAAAATGATTTCAGGTTGGCTCTTAAGGCATTCACTGATCAGAAGAGGCGATTCTTTCCACATCTTGAAGATGAACCATTAGGCCAAACTTCTGCTGGGGAATCTTTAACTTTGAAGAAACATTGCAGTTCCCAGGCATCACTAGCAAGTCTCAAAGAAGAGTTTACTGAGTACAAAACATTATCTGATTTTCTAATGCGCTTGGAAAAGGAGGCACCTAATGTTAGAATTTTCACTTACCAACGCCTAGACTGGTTGAAAAGGGCTTCATCATTGTTGTCTTCAGCTAAAGAGAATTCAGTAGAATCGTCCAAGGAGCATAATTTCGTTAGTTCAAATAAATTAAGAACTGGGTCTCTGGGAGCTGTTGCTTCGGATCAGATTGCTGTTGTTGAGTTGGTGGTGCCTTCTGTTTTCAGAGTGATAGTATCATTGCATCCACCTGGTTCCATAGATCCTGATGCAGTAGCATTCTTTTCTCCGGATGAGGTAGTCATTCAACTGGATGTCAATATCTGTTTCTCAATGCTATGATTTATTTGACACATTTTTCTATTGATATGGTTCTCTGTAGGTTGATAGTTTTCCGTGGTGCCAATTAAGATGAACTAATTTCCTAGTCGAATGTTATTGGATCCACAAGTGATTAGGAAGTAGGATGAGCAGTTTTTCAGCTCGAATAATGGAAACCTTATAAAAACAGAAAGTCATCTATTACTATTAGGAAATTGAAGCTGTGGAAAATTACTACCCTGTCTGGTGAAGGACCCTTAATCTGCAATCGTAGTGTACTATTAAAAGAAATCCTACTCCAATTAGATGTTTTGGGCAGAATATTAGTCCTACTAGTGATGCAGATATGTGGACGAACCAGATTGACTCTTCTGGCAATTTAGACCAAGATGAACCGGGTCCAATTGGGTGTTTGGATTCAGTAGGATATCTTAGCTTATTTATTTAGATTTCTAGTGTTAGATTCAATTGGGATTTTATTTCACTTTATGTCCAAGTTAGAGTCCCTTTTTAGTTTTAATTTCAGTTAAGGACTAGTATTATTTGGGTTAGGATTGTTTCAGTTTTAGAGTTGGAGTTTTTAAATTATTTTCTTTAAATAACATATTTAACCAAATGATAGTCTCAGATTTGACGAATGGAATGATGATGGAGAGCCGGTTAGGGAAGAAGAGAGAACCTGGGAAGAAATCAGAGGATGGAGGGACCAATCACTATGTTTCAGTAAACGTTTAGGCAACCAAAGTCATTGGAGGGGGCCTGGATGCAAGGCGGCACACACAAGGCGACCAAGGCATCCACATTGGCAATCAAGACGACCAAGGTTCCTAGGTGACGCCTTGACAACTATCAACAATGGGGTTCTCTGTGTCTGATATTGGTTTGTAGGATCACTAGAACTTGGAGCCTTTATTTCTTCATCTATGTACCCTTACCCCTACTTCCCACAGCCTCTCAGGGATAATTTCACTGTGAGCCCACTCTAGATAGTAGGTGTTGTCCACAATGGATATTTGGGTATTTTTGTGCTCTCTAGAGCAAGCAAACTTGGGTTTACATTACTTGTATTACCAGTACGGAGGAGCGATGTGACTCAGATTAAGAAACTAAAATAGATTGGGACAAGCCTAAAATAACCCTAGGAGTAGTGAGGAAAGACATGTATAGTTAGGACTTGACCCTAGTATGACCTCTCCCTCATTGTTTTAGAACTGTTGCTCTTAGAAGTCCAAGAAAGCCCTAGAGCACGGAAAATTCATATCCTAGCAACACCTTCTCCCCGGAACCAGAACAAGACAGATTGTCTTTGATCCGCTTTAACAACGGTTGTTTAAAGGGCTAGGATCCATGTAGCCGACCCCATTTTGGTGGTATATTGTTGAGTAGCTGTGTTCCTTTCTTTTTACTATTATTTTTAATTTTTTTTTTTGCTTGGATCCATGTAGTGGACTACGTTTAGTTGGGATAAGGCTGCGTTTGTTGTTGTTTGTTGTACTGCTAGTTGAATAATCCATTGCTCCACTGACCTCAGACAGGGTTCACAAATACACACTGGAACTTGATTTGATACCCTAACCAGGTGGGGAGTTCACACGGTACCGAATCTTCCTCCCAACAACAGAATACTTAGTTTCAGTTAACAAAACACACCACAAACATAAAAAATATCCAATTGGGTAAGTGTTTTTAGGTAGAAACAGAATCTATTACAGCTTTCAATTTTCATGTATCATCGTTCAGCATATAGGATCATATACTAACCAAGATAAAGTGGTCAGAGACTATATACAAGTCTGGTGGCAGAACATCTCATAGAAATTGGAGTTGCAGAGAAAAATCTTCAAATATTTCCAGATGAGAGTAGAATTCCCTGAGATGGGACCATAGGTGACTCAAATGGTCCTGGCACTATCTCGAACTGAAACCAGGTAAGAGAAAAGGGGCTGGGTCCTAGGGCTGGCAGTAATGCTGTTCTGGTTCTGTTCATTATTTGATCTTGCAGCTCCAACTCTTACAAACAACTCTTCCTGCTGTGATTTTTGGGTCTTGATGCAGATCCTCACATAGTGTTCTCTTCCCGGGTCCCTGGAACTCTTTATTACTCCAGTGTTTGAAAGTAAGAGATCAGAAGAAGATGAGCTTCATTGATCGACTCCCAAATCTGTTCGCGTCGAGCTCTGAGTTCAGTTGCAAGTTGAACTAGAGAAGGAGAATAGAAGAAGAAAGGAAGGAAAAAGTGAATGAAGGAGAGAGCAACAGTGGGGTTTGGGAGAGTGAGTTGGAGAGAGATAATGACTCCTTTCCAATCTATTTTACTGATTCTAAATTAAAATTACAAGTATGCCCTTACATATTTGATGCAGTTGCATGTGCATAGCTGGACTGGCATGACCCGATCTGGAACCCAGACTAAGGCAAACTAGAGTCAGATTAGGCTTTCGTCTAATTAGGGTTATTCTTGTAATTTTTATTTTTATTTTATTTATCTGGGGATTAGATATGTAGACGTTTTAGTTCCTTGTTAGAGTCAACGTCAGTTTGGTAACATATATGAATGGATATGGCTGTAATCGGTATTCTTGGAGATTATTGAAATGAAAATTTGGATCATGGCTGTGGGGTTGTGGCCTTGTGGGTTAGTGACCAGGTTGGTCAACCGCCGGTTCTTCTTCTCCTCCTCCTTCCAAACCAAGCGGATAACTTGTCTTTCTGTCAAGTTTCAACCTGCTTCATCCAACCATATCTTATTCATCTTTCTGATTCTGCTCAGATTTGGTGTTTAAGTTTCTATTGCTAATGTCTTGAATTCTGACCATAGTCCTATTACTTTATCCTTATCTGCAGATTTGAGTTACTTGCTCTGTTTTCTGGTTTCCTGGGAACCAGCCTACCAAACTTCCTCTAGCCTTGTTAAAATATCATGTTCTGGCCTGGAAATCATCAACAGATCCAGGCGATTCTATTGCTGAAGTTATAGTCCAGTTAACATTGTTTGCCAAGTATTGCCTGTTTTATCGCCTCCTTTTCCCCTTCTAATTCTAAAACCAATAAATTATTTACTAATTAGTACAATCATTGGGTAGCATTTTGTAAAAGCTGGAATAACCTTTATTTTTTTCTTTCTGAGAACTGCATTAAATTTCTGGAATTTATTTCTCAGTTTTCTTCAAATCCTTCAATCTGACCTTGGTTCTGCATGTCTGTGATCTTCTAGATTCCATTCTAGACCGTGAACCTGATGCGTTCCACTAGCATGTTAGGACAGATTTGGGAAACTAACCAATAGGATTGAATCACTGTGCCCCAGTTTTAGAGAACAATAGGGCAGAAATAGAGAAGATCGATGCCTAAAGAACCAGCCAACTGATGAGGTTGAAAAACTGGTCAAAGCCTGGTCTTTTCCTTCTGGACTTGTGACAATAATATCATAGGAAACCAACGGTTAGATCGTAATGATGATGGTTCAAGAACTCAGGAATATCGGCAGAAATTTTAGACATTTTGGTGGACCCTGAGACGAAACTTAGTATTACCGAAATTTCAGCCCAAGTGTTGGAAAATTTGGCCCAAATCTCTAGCAATTGCCCAAAAAATAATACTTAGTTTTGGCCCAGGCTGAAACCTATTTGAAACCCAAGATTTCGAACCTTGGTAATGATGGTGGACAAAACATAGAAACATAAGGGAAAACAGAAATAGTTTCTAAAACAAGGATGACTCCCAAGTTCCTGTCCTGATGAACCTGCAATTCTGGACACGTAAAGTCCCAATAAGGAGGAACAACATATAAAAAATTAGGATTGAACCAACGGCTTGACTGGCTGGAATCTTTAATGGAAGTCTATGATCTCAAGTTGACAGAAACTATCATTGCAGGGACTGAAACTGGGAAATAGGGCTAGCAGAACATGTAGTAAGTAATAACTGAATTGATTCAATAGAAATGGAAGTAATAATGGTAGAATCCAACCCACAAAATTAGAGTTCCAGAATACCTTGGTAGTCACCCACTCACTCCTTGTATGGCTTGCTGAAACTGAGAATAAGTGGAAGGAAAGAAAGGGGGAATAAAGGGGATATGATCTGGTCTCACCACCAAATCCTGGAGAAGGCTTCACCAACATACAACAAAGGCTTTACCACCTTGAGTTTACTGCTGAATCACCACAGTAGCTTGCACCTTATGAAAGAACACACAATGTTTAATGACAAAATCGTGGGGCATAGTTCGCCCTACTTATATTTATAAATTTCAAAGCATGAATACATATTTATTAACTCTCCATGTCTGAGGAGAGACTTGACTGACAAACAACTCAAATATTAGTTACTCTTCTGGAAAAAAAATCTACTACATAAAAAGAAAACCAAAAATAGTAACCACTCAGCTATTGACTAACCACTGTTTACTGCTAACATAAAAATAGAAAATGAATAAAAAAAAAAAAGGAAGAAAAAACGAGAAGAAGAATAAAAGAAAAGAAAAAAAACTAAAGAAACATCTTCTAGAAGATTTTCTAGAAAACTGACTGATGTCAGGTTATTCACCTAAGCAAACAACCCCAATAATTGTGCAAACTCCATACCAAACTCGGACTTAAATCTCAGATCTGATCTCTAAGAAGAATTACTCAAATTAGAGAAAATAGGCTGCAATAAAAGAAAATAACTCACAGACTGACAGACGAAGGCTCAGATATGCCTCAAGCTTTGGTTGAGTGTGGCTGAAAACACCTCCGAACTGTCCTTCAAATATGGCTGAAATCCACCAAGTGGTTTGGAAACCATTCACTTTCCAGAGGCTACCCAGATTAGGGTTTCACAGGCTGAATGGAGGAAACCGTGCGGCTCCTTGTAGAGGCCTCCAATGGGGCTGCTGTGCTGGTCGAGTGGTCTTATTGGAGCTTGTAACAAAACCCTAAAAGGCCTATTAGAATGGACTTCAGATCAGGGAGATTTGATGATCGAACCTTCTCCGAGAAACCTTATTTTATGCTGTATCAATTAGGGGATTCTGGGCTGTTCTTTAAGTCAGCTGCTGCTGGTTTTTAATGGATTCATTAGCTTGATTCAGTCACTCAAATTACACAATAAATAATGATAAAACAGAGAAGGAAGAAAGAAAAGAGGGTGAGAATCGAAGGAGGAAGAAAGGGGGATAGAGAATGGCTATCTCAGCCTAGGTCTCTCACCCTCAACTCTCGCAGTTGATGAACAAATCTTTCTGAGGTCCAAGTACTAAGCATAGCTCACAAAACTTCTTCATCAATTAATCTCTAGCTATTACAATCGATTGGGGGGCTGTATATATTGCTTTACAACTGATTACAAAACAGAAACTAATAAAATAGGAAACTTCAACTGAAATAAAACTTCTAACCTTGCTAACTATGAAACTAACAAATAACTTCTTTGTCTAACAATTTAAGAAACCAAAAAGGAAACTAGGATCTACTAACAGTAAACCTAACAAAGAAACAGCTTGCTGCCTAAGAAAGGTACAAAAATGGAAACAAAAATCCTAGTCTATTGCTGAAATCGATGGACAGAACTGAGGACTTTGTCTGGAGTCTTCTTCTTTCCAATTTGATAGGGACAGCTATAGACCTTCTAGGAGGAGCATGAGAACAAAATATGGGAGAAAGTTTGCTGCTCGATGGGGAGAAAATCTCCCTAACTTCTAATGGCTTGATGGATAGCAAGATGGAACCAAATCTGGGCTGGTTCAATGGGAGGACTGGACCAAAGAAAACCAGGTCAGAGATGAACTGGCCTGGCTGGTTCGATGGCTCTTTCATCTTCATCACTGACCTCACCGAGTAATAACCAAAACTTGTCCCAAGCTGCCCACACAGCCAGCCAATTCTGGTTAGAACCAGAACCAGTTTCATGGGACACTTCGCCCTTATTCCTGTGCACATATTGCTTAAGATCTGCATCAGCTCTCCCAGAAGAAGAAACTTGTCCAAGAGTTTTTGGTAAGTCGAGGAATCAATTGCATATTGTGAATGTTCAATTTCAGCCCATACAAGTAATCCCGGCAGCTCATAGAATTTAGGGATGAAATCCTCAATATGTGGTCTGTCTCCTCGAAGAACTTGGGTGGAATCACGAACTCGATGTGCTCCACCTCAAAATCAATATCATCTGTGAAGGACGCTTCTGTAGAGTCCTCCAGAACTTTTGTGTGAACCTCCACCTCAACCACTATAGTAGAGCTAAGCTCCTTATCCTCTTTAGTATCACTTTATTCCTCGGTGTCAGTGGTAGAGTCAAGACTTATGACTCCTTGAGTTTCGTCAGCACCCTCGTGACCGTAATCAACATTATCATCAGGTGGGTATGGTTATGTCAGCTCTGCTTCTTCGGCCTTCACAATGTGTTAGTAACCACTGCATTCAAATTTTGCGGCATACGGCAGAATTTTACAACATGGCCATACTTTTGACAACTGAAACACTTAGTGCTGGGGCTGCTGTTCATAAGTTTCTTCCCTTTGTCATTGGTAGTCGTGGAGTACCAAAGGGTCATCTCATAGGAGTAGTAGTTGTAGTAGCGTGACATGTGGGTCTATCTTATACAACAAGGACTGTAAACTTTCTGCTATCCTCCAGGGCTTCAAAGCCAAATTGTCTTACAGGAGGCTTTAGTGATTTCTCTGCTTGTAAGGCTTTTTGGAAGTGATCTTGAAGGTTGTTAATGTCTATCACTCCCATTTCCTCTCCGATTTCCAGCCTCAATCTCAAAAGCGGGACATCAGCTGGTCATCCTCTTCGCCAACTCCAGTGCGTGAGACAAGGGCTTCAAACTTGCATGTAGTCTCCCACTGATAGTGCTCCTTGCCATAGCGAGTTGAGCTGGTCATGAAGTTGTGCTTTGAAGGTGGGGTGGAAGATATTTTCCCTTTAACTCTTCCCTCATCTCGACCATGTTTTAGGGTCTGCCTTTTCGCTCTAGTTTTCTCTCATAATTGTTCAACCATTCTTGGGCCGGTCCCATTAGCTTGGTTCGTGGTAGCTTCAGCACCCTTGGTCTATCAAGTCATACCAATCAAATTAGTCATTTGAACAAGAAAGTATAGTTATCAAGGCATCGCCTTGTTGGTGTTCCCTCGATTTTTTACCATCCTCCATCTCCTTGGGTTAGCTTATGCCTTGATAACATTGCAAGAAATCCGGTCATAGAATACCAGTGGGTCATGCTTGCTGTTGTACTCTTTCAAATCCAAAGGCACTGTTAGTTGTCTGTACGACGGTTAGGCGGACCTGCCTCTAAGTAGGCACGAACATAGTTTTTAAAAAAGTTTGGTGATGTGATGGTTCTTTGAGCTCTTCTTCCCACAGTTCTTGAACCATTGTTGGCGGTGGAGTACACTTGTGTAGTTGTGCTTCATTGGACCGTGGTGTCATAGAAATTTCAGCCATAGGGTCAAAATTCTTTGTTCTATAACAGTCACCCGATGGATGAGATGCCTAACACATACGGTAATTTGATTTGAAGTTTCTTGAACATTGGGTGGGGTAGAGGGTTGTGGATCACCACTGGTCATTAGCTGTGAGCCTGTGAGACCAATTGACGTATCCCACTAACTTGTTAGGACACGGGAAATTAACCCTTTTGATGGAATCACAGTGACTTAGATCTAATAACAGGGAAGAAATAGAGAAAGATTAATAACTAAAAGAGCCAGCCAACTGATGACGCTGAAAAAACTGGTTAAGGGCTGGCCTATACCTGCTGTACTTGTGGCTAAAATATTATATAGGAAACCAACATTTAGGTGGTGGACAAAATGTAGAAACTTAAGGAAAACAGAAAATAGTAAGTTTCTAAAACAAGAACTCCTAAGTTCCTGTCCTGATGAACCTGCAATTCTGGACAAGTGTAGTCCCAAGGAGGAGCAACATATCAAAAATTGGGTCGAACCAACAGCTGCATTGGCTTGAATCTTTAATGGAAGTCTGGGATCACTAAGTGAACAGAAACTACTGTTGCAGGGACTGGAACTGAGAAATAGAGCTTGCAGAATATGGAGTGAGTAATAACTGAACTTGGTGAATAGGAATGGAAGTAATAATGGTAGAATCCAACCTACAAAATTAGAGTTTCAGAATACCTTGTTAGTCGCCCACCACTCCTTGTATAGCTTGCTGAAACTGAGAATGAGTGGAAGGAAAGAAAGAGGGGAAGAACAAGGGATGTAACCTGGTTTCACCACTAAGGCCTGTAGGAGGCTTGATCACTCAACCAACGCTACACGACTTTGGGTTTGCTGCTGAATCACCACAGTATCTTGCATCTCATGAGAGAACACACAATGTTTAATGCCAAAATTGTGGGCCATGTTTCCCCTTGTATTTATAAATTTTTGAAGCATGAATGCATATTAACTCTACATGTGTAGGAGAGACTTGTCTAAAGAAACTCAAAAATTGGTAACTCTTCTGGAAAGATATCTACTCACTACCACATAGAAGGAGAGAACCGAAATAGTAACTCCTAGGAGCTATTGACTAACCACTAATCAGCTGTATAAAAATAGAGACTGGCCATAAAATAGAAGTTAAAACAAATTAGTATCTTCCAGAAGATTTTCTGGCAAACTGGCACCACCAAGTAAGAACCAAATTTGTCCAAGCTGCCAATGCAGCAAGGTAGCACTGCTGCCCACCCAGCCAGCGAGTTCTGGTTTGAACCAGAACCAGTTTTGTGGGACACTTTGCCCTTATTCCTGCACATACTGCTCCAGTCCTGCATCAGAACCCCACCAATTTCACTATATATTCCCTAATGATTACTACACATTTTTCTCATCATAACCTCACAATAGTACGGAACAAAAAGTTAGTGTTTAGACTACGAAATCCTGACACATGATGCCTATTGTAGTTGTGTTATTGCTGTTAATGCTTCAAAGTTCAATGGCTTGTGCCATTCAAGTTATGTGTTGTGAAGGCACCAGTGAATTAGGTTTGAAGCATCTGGCTCTCTTCCTAATTGCTTGACTTTGCTAAATATTTTCAGCTTATTTAGTCTCCCATCCTTTTTCTGACCTATGATCACTGCATTAAATCTGCTAATTTTTTGTCAGGGAGGAAGTTACATTCATTCAAGAGGGTTTTCAGTTTATCATGTATACAGACACATCTCGGTAAGCACTGTTGTGGCTTACTTCAGGTTTCTTCTTGTTTGACAGGATACATTTTAACATATTTTCATTGGTGACATTGTTATAGGAACATGCTGCCAAGGCATTGCAGTATTTTCTTGGTATTAACGCTGATACAACACTATATCTTCTTTTGGTACTCTCTCTCTCTCTGTGCGTGCGTGTGTGACAGAACTTTATATGACCTAGTTTATGTCCTTTGTAAATTATGTCAAGAAATATCTAATGCTTGCATGAATTTTCTCTGTAGCATTGGATCTGCAGTTATCAAACACTGTTTACAAAAGTTTGCAGGTAAGGGTTTGATTTTGTATTCTTGATTTACTGCTTTTGCATTATGATTTCTGATGCTTTGTGTGGTGCAGTAAGTGTGGGCGGCTTTTGACTATGGATAGTGCATCGGCTTTGCTGTTGCCTCCTGTTCATCGTCCTTATTGGCACTCTTCTGCTACTAAAAGCTCATCAACCCCATCATCCTTGTCAACTAGAGACCGAAGCTTAGATCTCTCAACAACAGCATACCATATTGGGTGTTCCTCAGATGAAGTGTAGCCACTTCCATACTTGTCATTATCATTAGCTCAGGTATACCTGCAAGGCCTTATAGCTGAGGATAAAAAGACCCAAAAAATGATATTTTTCTTTTCAAACTGCTGCCATTAAAATGTTTCAGCTTCTTCATTAGAAAATTTTCCCTCTCTGGGAGGAGTGTCTTAGTGATCTACTCATGTTCTAAAAATATTAGGGTTATTGTTTTGGATTTGCCGTTTTGCAGATGTTGCACTTTGCATAGTTGTCACAGCGCCTAGGCGACCCAAGGCGTTGGAGGGGTGACAAGTTGCCCTAAGCATGCTGTACATGACTATGTAATATGGCAATGATAATTTTATACAATTATGCATATATGCAACGTAGTGTCAATGCAATATGATATAATTGTGCTGGTAGTGACCTAATATGAGAAAGTCAACATATAATAAACAAAGCATATAATATAGTACTAGAAAATTCATCAAAAAACAAAACAATAAACATAAATCAATGTAAATTTGTGAAGTGTCAACAAGGCTTGTTGCTGTCTCCTTGGACCCAAGAAAGAGCCTGGATGACTAGGCGACACCTTGACAATTATGGAACTTCGAGCATTTTAAACATTATTCAGATTCTAACCGAAAAGGGGGCCTCTTGGATACTTAATTAGCCCAGAATAGCTTTCCGTAGTCAGCACTGTTGTGCCTTTGTGTGTATATGTCCGAATATATGGCTCATTTTCACAACTTTTTTCCATTACTGATCAATCGAGACTTCACTTATACTCAAGGGAGCAGTAACACTGGTTGCGTCTCTTATGTTTACACACTGAAACCGTTTTCTTATTAGGAGTTTGGAGGTTTTGCATTTCTTAGTTTGATCTGTCATGTTGTATTATCGGATGCACAGCCTATTCCTTTTCATAAGCAAGTTTATTATGCTTAGAGTAAATATATTAATGTTCTATCATCATTATCTACTATATTCTCAAACTTATGCAATAAACTTTTCACTTCTCTATTTTTATTTGAAATATGAAAATTTTTAATTGTTTTATGTTAATAAGTTGTACCACAGGTTAAGGGTACAGCAGGTTAAGTTATATTTTGTGTTATTGGTTCATTTAGGGGTTTAAGTGTAATCATGCATAGACCTGTCCTTTCCTGTAATATTTATTTAGTTACTTTATCAATAAAAATATTGGTCTCAGTTAGTGATATTTACTACAACCATGACCTCCTTTGTTCTCTATTCTTTTTCACTTTCTTCACTTCTGTCTTCTTCTCCACCTTGAGCTGCTGCTGTTTCCTTAGATTGGTATTGTTACATACTCACATTGTATAAGCCCTAGGTATACAGTAACGACAATCTACCTTCCTGTTTTGAGAGTTTCCGAAGGGATTTCTCTCTGTGGTTTACAACAACCTATGTTGCCTTTTGTGCCATGAAAACCTAGTTGATACAACGTTAAAACTAGGGTTCCTTGTGCTGCTTGAAACTATCGTGAGTACTGCTGATATGCCTACCCTGCAGATGGATTTTTCGCGTTCGACATGGTTTTTCTCTTGCAGCTGCTGTTTTCAATGTGGCTGTTTATTCGATCTTCCTCTATGGTATGTTTGAAGATGTATCACTCCTGAATATTGAGGTTTATTGGTGCTATTGATCTCCTCATCCTCTGATGTGTTTTCACCCTCACAGTAACCCCTTTTTTTTGGAGTTTTCTGCTGCTGACAGAAAGCTCCATTGCTGGAACTCCAGCCCTTAGATTCTTGTTATTTTTTGGGGTTTTTTTTCACACAACAGAGTCACCCTTGATTGAAACTAGATTCCTAATTTTAAGGGAATCTAGTTTCAGTTTCTGGAGCTATCCCTATTACAACATATCTAACCGTTGGATTTCTATAAAACTTTGGGGATATCTTCCCATACTTGAAAGGAAACTCAACCAGGATTGAGGTATATCTGATCTCTTGATTTTGAGTTCTCATTTTTCTCCTATTGTGGCCATTTATTTTTGTCCTGCGGTTCTGTTTTTGGGTAGTTGGTAAGGTGACCATAATCTGTTATTGGCTCTTTTATATGTTGATTTTCTATGGTCTATGATTGGAAGAGTTATTTCTGGGCGGGTTTTTTTTCTTTTTCTTTTGAGTAAAAAATTCATTACATAAAGAGAGAAGAATATACAAAGATCCCAACCAGGGAAAGGAGAAGAGGGGATGGAGAGGGGTAAAAGGAAATAGGGGTGGGGGTGAGGAGAGAACTACACCAAACCCCAAGGGCAACAAAAAAAAGTCAAGGTGGCTGCAAGATGGAAGGGGGAAGACCCCAAGAGACGACAATGAGCGTGTTCCTTGGGAATCCCTTACAAGGTGTTGGGGGGGGGGGATCATGACAAACTTGGAACATATAAAAGAAGATGGCTTTCCAAATCTTATCATAGGATTGGAAGTCGGACATCCATCTACGAACATTTTGCTCCATCTAAATGTGGTTGATGGAAACACAAAAAGCTTGTCTATTGGCTGTATCACAAATAGAGCTGCCTCCAAACGTCATGTCAACCCAGATCCATTCCTTTTGAAGAGGGAGAACCCTCTCATGGTGGGCCAGCATCAGTGAAAGATACACTTCCAAACAGAGGAAGTGAAGGGACAAGAGAAGATGTGGTCAACATTCTCAATACCATTCCAACCGTGGCAGTAGACAGAGGGAACCTGAATGTGTCTATAGACTAGGAAGAACTGAGTGGAAAGGCAGTTGGAGAGGGGGATATGAACTTTGAACCAAACAATTTTATGCTAAGGGACTAATGGACCTCTCGATTTAACCAAATTCCAAGCAGAGGAGGAACTAAATGAGCTAGAGGATGTGGGGCCTAGAAAATTGTCACCTCTACCTTGGTGACCAAAGGGGAGAGGAGGGAGGGAAGGGGGGAGGAGGCCAGACACCATTGGAAATGATGGAGGCAATAAGAGTATCTTAGGCAGACTAAAGGAGTAGATTATTCTGGCACTTAGCATAGAGAGGACACTCGAAGGATGCCAAGAGTCAAGCCAGAGGGAGGTGGATAGGCCGTTCTCGATGGAGTAGATGGCTCTACGAGCAGTAGGCTTGGCTAAGAGGATCTTACACCCAACCTAAGAAGCATCAACGGAGGGGGAGATAGTCCAAAGAGAGTCCTTTCGGAGGAGGGAGAAATAGACCTAAGGAACCTATAAATTGTTCTGTTTGGAGATAATATTCCAAATGAGTTTGAGAATGCTAGCATCATTGACATCCTTGACTCTTCGCAAACCCAACCTACCTTCAGATTTGCGAAGGCAAACAAAAGACTAACGGATGGGATGGAGGAATTTAATGGAGTCTACCCCTTTCCAAAGAAAGGTGTAGAGGATATATTTAACAACTTTGATGGTAGATTGGGGGAGCACAAAGACACCTAGCCAGTAAAGGTAACAGGATTGTAGCACAATGTGATGAGCTGAAGGCGACCCGTGTAGGAGGGGAGCTTGCCTTTCCAAAGTTGAAGCCTTTTCTTCATAAGGTCAAGCATGGGGGAGACCAAGATATTTGACTAGAAGGGTTCCGAGGGACAAACCGGTCAGCTCAAGGAGGTGAGATTTAGTATCATTTGAGACCCCATCAAGGAAGAGATGGGATTTAAGGAGGTTGATGTGAAGACCAGACAAGGATTTACAGAGACAAAGAGAAGGCAACTAGACTCAATGGAAGGAGAGTCAGCCTTGGAGAAAATCACGAGATCATCAACGAAGGCTAGGTGGGCGATCTTAAGAGATTTGCACTTGGGGAGGGGAGAGATGAAATGAAGGTTGGTGCTAGATTGGACAGATCTAGAGAGGACCTCGAGGGTAAGGGTAAAGAGAAAAGGGAAAGGAGGCAGCCTTGATGGATACCGACTAAGGAGGAAAAGTAGTTGGCAAGGTTGCCATTGACGAGGACAAAGAAGCGGGGAGAGGAAATGCCAGAGTGGATCCAATTGACAAAAACTGGAAGGGCAGAAGTCTGAAGCAAAACATTGGAGATGAAGTCCTATATAATGGAATCAAAAGATTGATACATCAATCTTGAGGAGGGCAGCATGAGAATGAGATTTATCAAATCCTTAAACAATATTTTGACACGAGGATATTGTCAGCAATGCTTCTCCCCAACAATGAAGGCGAACTGAGGGTGTCGACAACAATCTGGAGACAATTAGCAAGGATTTTGGAAATGAAATAAAGAAGATTGCATAGGGAGATGGGTCTAAACTCAGCATGGAGGAAGCCCCTTCTTTATTGGGGATGAGTTAGAGAAAGGTGTCGTTCACACCAGAGATTTGGTTGGGTTCAAAGAAGCTTCTCATAGCCATGAGTAGTTCATACCTGATGATATACTAACAAAAGGAAAATAAGCCCATTTATAAACCATCGGGGCCGAGGGCTTTATTGGGTTTATGGGAATAAACAACGGGCAAGATTTCATTATCAGAGTGGATGGCTTAAAGAGAGGGGAAGAGGTGATTGGGGATGAACTTGTTGAGAAGACTTTGGGGAAGGGCGAGGGGAAAATGAAGGGAGAAGGGGGGTTGAAGATTTCCTTGAAGTAATTGACTTCCTAAGGTTTGATGATTTCCGAAGAGTGAAGGGACACTCCATACTTGGCGGTAAGCATAGGAATGGAATTGGCATTTTTTCTACTTTGAAGGATTAATGGAAGTAAGAAAAATTGGAGTCACCTAGTTCCAGCCATTTGATTATGGACTTTTGCCTAAGAAATCTCTCTTCTTGGGCAATTAAGGTTGAAAGCTCAAGAGAGGTTTCTTTTTCCTCAGCAAGTAGAGGGTTGTGGACATCAAACTGGAGCCTAAACTAAATAGTAGCTAATTTATCTTTTTTTTGGATGAATAAATTAATTCATTACCAAGAGAGGAGAATATACAAGGGGGAGGAAAAGAAAGGGGGGGCAATGCCTAAACAAAGCCAAACAGAAAAAAAAGACACAAAAGAACCCAAAGCCATGATGGCTGATACAAAAGGAAAATAACCAAGCAAGGCCAGCATCTACCGGAGGCTAAGAGAGTTAACCAATGGGAGCGGGCAAAAGGAGGGGGGGGGGACTAAGGGAGAGGCATGGTGTCTATTTGAAGGTTCCAGGAGGATAGGATAAGTCTGTTCCTGGGGGAGTTGGGGACAGGCTTAGGGTGGAGGGATTGGATTTTGGAGGTAACATCAAAATAGATGGCATTCTAAATCTTGTCCAAGGAGCGAGAATTGGATGACCATCTACGGATGTTACGTTCCATCCAGATGTAGCTAATGGTGGCTGAAAAGGCTAATTTCCTAATGGTGTCACAAATGTAAGGGCTAGAAAAGGTCATGTCCATCCAAATCCATTCTTTGTCAGTCCAAGATAGGTCTACTGGAGGGCCAACATTTGGAAAAAACCAATTTCCAGACTGAGTAAGAAAAGGGACATTTGAAGAATAGGTGGTTGATGTCTTCTGATCCAAAGGGACAGAGGCAGTAGGAGGGGGAAACAGGGATGTGCCGATGGATGAGGAAGGTTTGGGTTGGGAGACAATAAGAGAGGCATCTCCAAAGAGTGAGGCTATGGCGGGGGATGTGACCTTTGAACCAGACAAGGTTGCGCTAGGGAACCAGAGGACCAGAAGATCTAACAAAGGATCAAGCAGAGGCAGAGCCGCAGAAGAGAACATCCTATTGGATAAAGGGAGTCAGGTACAAGTGTTTTCTCTACCTTTGTGCCTAAGAGGGAGCGGGGGGAGAGAGGACCAGAGATCAAGAAGAGGAGGGGAAGGAGGGGGGACCACCTAAGAGGAGAAAGGATGTGGGGCACAGAAGCAGACTTTGGAATGCTAGAGGAATAAATTATTTTGGGAGAGACCAAGGAGGATAGGATGCCAGCAGGATGCCAAGGCTCTATCCATAAGGAGGTAGTATGCCAGTTACCAATGGAGAAGGGGATGGCATTGAGAGCCAAAGGTCTGAGGGAGAGAATTTTCCTCCAGATCTAGGAAGCATCTGGGAGGGAGGGGACCGACCAGAGGGAATGATCTTTGAGAAGGTAAGAGTGGACCTAGTTCACCCAAACCCCTTTCTGCTTGGAGACAATTTTCCAAATGAGCTTGAGAATGCCAACATAATTGACCTCTTTGATTTTCCTGATGTCAAGCCCCCTTTCGGATTTAGGGAGACAAACTTTGTCCCAACAAAGGGGGTGGAGGAATCTGGAGGCTTCAGGGCCGTTCTAGAGAAAGCAGCAAAAGATTCCTCCAATAGTTTGATAGTAGAGGCACGGAGGGAATAGATACTAGACCAATACAGGTACATGGATTAGAGCACAGATTTGACGAGGATGAGACGGCCGACATAAGAGAGTAGCCCACCTTTCCAAAGTTGGAGTTTCTTCTTAAGGAGGGCTAGCATGGGGGAACAATGATGAGCAGAGAGCCTGGAAAAGATGAGAGGGAGGCCAAGCTATCTGACAGGCAGGGATCCTAAGGAGAATCTGGTGATGCCAAGAAGATGAGCCTGGGAATCAGGGGAAACACCAGAAAGGAAGAGACTAGATTTGAGCAGATTAATGCGGAGACCAGAGATGGATTCGAAGGCATGGAGGGAATCCATGATGGTGGAAATGGAGGTGGGGTCAACTTTAGAGAAGATCATAATGTCATCCGCGAACGCAAGGTGAGTGAGGAGAAGGGATTTGCATTTGGGGATGGGAGAGATAAGGTGGAGGTCAGTGGCAAATTGGATGGATCTAGACAAGACTTCCAGGGCCCCAGGGAGAAGAGGGGGGAGAGGGGGCATCCTTGATGGATGCCTCTTCCAGATTGGAAGTAACCCACGGGGCTACCATTTACAAGGACGGAGAATCAGGGGGTGGAGATGCAAGAGTGAATCTAATGGGCAAAGGAGGGAGGGAAGGACATACTGAGGAGGACAGAGGAGATGAAATTCCAACTTAGGGTGTCAAAAGCCTTATGGATGTCAATCTTGAGGAGAGCAGCAAAGGAGTGGGATTTGCGATCAAAGCCATAGACAATTTCATGACAGAGCAGGATATTGTCAGCAATGCTTCGACCAACAATAAAAGCAAATTGGTTCGGGCTCACCAAGCTGCTAATGACTTTTTGGATTCTGTTGGAAAGAATCTTAGCCACAAATTTGTAATGTAAATTGCAAAGGGAGATGGGCCTGAAGTCATTCATAGAGGCTGCTCCCTCTTTCTTGGGGATGAGACAAAGGAAGGTATGATTGACACCACTAATCTGGGTGGGGTTGAAGAAGAAGCTACGGACAACAAGAATAAGATCCTGACGGATGAGACTCCAACAAGAGGAGAAGAAACCCATGCTAAGTCATCTGGTCCAGGAGCTTTGTTTGCCTTATGAGAAAGGATGGCAGAAAGGATTTCATCCTCAGAGGGGATAGCCTGGAGGCTGGGAAGAAGATCGTGAGGGACAAACTTGTTAAGGAGGAGATGGGGAATGGGGGGCGGGGTGGACGTAGGGGGTGAAAGATTCCCTTGAAGTGGGAGATAGCCTCAGATTTGATGGCCTAAGGGTTGGTAAGCTCAGAGCCAGAGGAGGAGATGAGCTTAGGAATGGAATTCACATTGTTTCTAGCCTTGAGAGATCTGTGAAAGAAAGCAGTATTAGAGTCACCAAGGTCGAGCCATCTGATTGTGGCCTTTTGACGGAGGAAGCTCTCCTCTTGAGCAAGAAGGAGAGATCAGAAGAGGTTGATTTTTCCTCAGCCGCAAGGGCGGGATTGAGGTCAGATTGGATTTTGGGCTGAATGGATAAAAGTCTATCCCGGCAGTGAGAGACACGAGAGATGTTGCCAAAAGTGGAGGAGTTCCAGAGCTTAAGAGAGGCCTTGACATTCTTGAGCTTTTTGGCAAAGGCAGTTAAGGGGGGAGGGACGGGTTGACAGGGATGTTCCAAGCTTCTCACACCACCCGGGGGGGGGGAAGTCAGGGTGAGAGGTCCACATGTCAAAGAATTTAAAGGGCTTAAGGCCAAAGGAGCGGAAAGGGAGGACATGGATGGAGATTGGGCTATGATCCGAGATTCCAGGAAGATTAAAGCAAGCATGGGAGGAAGGAAAAGAAGTGAGCCACGGTTCATTGACAAGAACTCTGTTCAACTTGCAAGCGACCTGATGAGAACTGGATCTTCTATTATGCCAGGTGAACTTAACCTCGGACCATCTTAGATCATCGAGGCTAAGTTCATCAATACAGTCATTAAAGGAGTCAACTGCATACTAATCCATAGGGTTTTCCCCATGTTTCTCGTGACTAGACCGAATGACATTGAAGTCTCCAACAATGGCCCAGGGATTGGAACCTGTGGAGGGACCGAAAGAACGAAGATCAGACCAAAGGGAGAAGCGACGGGAGGCAAGGTTAAAGGCATAGATGATGGACATGAAGCATATGTGGGGACCAAAGGGATGGGAGATGGATAGGTGAATGGCCTGGGTAGATAGGGAAGGGGAGGTGATCTAGAGAGAGTTAGGATCCCAAGGATCCAGATTCTCCCATCGGGACTATGAAGGTAATTAGAGACGTGAGACCAAGACGGGGCGATGGTGGAGATAATGCGCGTAGTATTAGGTTCAAGAACTTTAGTTTTTAGGAGACAACAGAGATTGGATTTGGAGGCATGGATACGGGATCGGATGTCAGCTTGTTTGGACGAGGAGTTAAAACCTGATAAATTCCGCACAGTCTAAGGAATCATAAGTGGTTAGGGGAGTTGGGCAACAATTGGTTAGGGGAGCTGGCCAGGGGTTTGAGAGCAGAGGGGGTGGATCTAAGAGTCAATCTACGGGTATAACCAACTACAGGGGAGGCCTTGGTTGTGGTGGAGGATTTGGTGTTTATGGATTTGATGGTGTTGGATGAGGTTTTTTTTATTTTGTTTTCTGGGGGTGGGGGGTGGGGCTTGGGTTAAAGTGTCGGCCAAGGTGCATGGGGTGAGATTATGGTTAGGGTGGGCAACAAGAACGTCAACTAGGTGGTCAGCCTTTGTGGCTGACCCCCTACTTAGGCCAATGGAGAACTTGCACTGTTGGAGATGCTTACAGAAGCAATGACATTGTATATGGGCGTTGTAGAGGCTTGCTTGGGAGGAGAGGAGGCAGCATCACGGCTAGGATCATCATGACCTTCAGAAGAAGGAAATTAGGCAATATGGCCTTCACAATTCTTAAGCTCAGAGGGATCAATGAGGTCTTCGTGGTTGAAGGAGTCAGAGGGACCTTCCGAGGTCTGCAAGGGGGAGCGAGCTTGCATAGGCCTTCCAAGGCCAGGGATGGAGCAGCAGTGTGGAATGACGTCGGAGAATGAGAAGTGCAGGCGGCAGAGGCAAAGGAATCAGTGATGGCTGCAGCAACAACTGGAGCGACAGCGGATGGAGAAGCTACGGGCAAGGGCAGATAGACCTTTTAAGGTCAGCAGGGGTGGCGGAGAAGCAACATTGGCAGGTGCAGACGGGCGGTGTACCTGAGAGACAGCAGTAGCTTGGGGTAAGTTGGCAGGGGTAGATGGGTAGCAGACCACAGTAGTGTCATCGGAGCAGACGTTCGAGCATGCAGAATTTTCCTTGGAAGAGGCTAGAAGCAGTATTAGAGGGCGGTGGCAGCTGCTCGCAGGGGGAGCAGCAGAAAAGGCGACGATGGGTGAAGAAGGCACATATGTCGGGTTAAGAAGAGGAGTGGTGGATGGGTCGGGTCAAGGATTGGGTATGGAAGGTTGGGTTAGTGTGTGGGTCGGGTTATAAAGATTACCTGGATATAATGGGTGGTTCGAGGGGAATTTCGAAAATTTGTTGAGAAGGTGGACCCAGAGAAACTGGCTTAAAGGGGTGAAGGTTGGCTCACGGTTAGGTCAATTTGGTTCAAGAGTGGGTTGGATTGGTTAGCTTGGTTCAAGAGAGGAGGCAAACAATAAGGGGAGATTAGGGCTTGAGGAAGGCTTTTTCGTAAGGAGCGACAGGAGGGAGGGGGAGCAGAGGAGGAAGGCTGGGATTAGGGATTAGGGATCAGAACAGGGGGATCAGTGGCTAGAGGTTGTCCAGCCTGGCAGTAAAGAGAGTGAGACATCAAATTGGAAAGATTCAGAGTGAGATCAGTAGGAGCTCGATCAGGCAGGGAACTAAGAGAAGTAATATCAGATTTTGACATTGCAAGGACCGAGAATGGATTAAGACCTTCGAGTAAAGGCATTGAGGATGGACCATTGGACAAAGGTATCATTTCCGTCGTCGGCGTAGGAGCAGACTTATTAGAGACCTTCGCCCGCACAGTAGCCGAGGATGGTTTTAGTGCAAACTCGTCAGAGATCAACATCAACGCAGAAGCAGAGGCTGGATCCGGAGCTTGAGCACGACAACTCCTTTTCAATTTGTCTCTTGGGGGGTTGAGCCAAAGAAGTGTCCACATGAGAGGTACCAGCGACGATGGTAGAGCCTTCAATAGGGTCAGGGTCTCTCAGGGGAGCTTGAACAGATGAGTATTTTGTACATAGGGACGTCTGATGTCCAAAGCATTTGCATAGCGAGCAGGTTGGGGGAACCCAATCGTATTTCACTGCTTGAACGAAAGAGAAATCTTCTCCATCAATGATCGTGATTGAGGTTGGCAAGGGCTGATCTGCTTGGACTTCGACACAAATTCTTGCAAATGATAGCTGGTCCATCAATTTAGTTCTTTTGTCAGAGTACAATGGCTTTCCAATGAGAGAACCAACCAGACTGAGACCTTTAACACACCAAAAATGGAGGGGTAGGTTGGGGAAGACAACCCACAGCGGAATGGAGGTAGGTTCCGGTTTGATAAATGTAGTATGTTCATTCCATTTTCTAAGGAAAAAAGGTTTCTTCCCAACAAACCAGGGCCCTCCATCAATGGCTTTCGCTTTGTCAGAATCTACATCAAAGTTGAAGATGAATAATCCATTTTCTTGAAATAACCTAGAGGGGGGGTGAATAGGATAAAACTAAATGGAATAGACGTATCTAGGAAGGATTCACTTTCAAGCGACCATTCCCTAGATACATACGTCATGGTATTTTATGGTTGAATCAATTTGAAAAAG